>NC_142064.1:189517161-189702161 GCF_059756535.1 Pantherophis guttatus
GTATTCATCTTCTGATTTTATATATATGTTGCGGTCTCCTATACTTATTTGCCCAGAATAAATCGCCCTTCTTAATAGGCTAAAAGACAAGAAATGGATTGAAATGAAAGAGTTTCTGTTTCAGCACGTTCAGATAGTTCATTTATTCTTTATTAATATGTGAAGATTTAGCCATTATTGCATTTCAAAGCTATGGAAGTTTGTCATCTGAGTTGGGATGAATGTCAGTATGGACATCTCCTATTGAACGATGCCCAGTTGATACTACCTGGTTTATTTATGTAATTCATACCTGATATTTTTACTGTAAAAATGCCAAAGCAAGGATACAGTTTATTAAACAGACACTCACAAACACACAAACACACACACACCAATTACAAAGTACAATTTAGTCAAAATCTCCATTCATATCATAAAGAGGCTCCAACAGCACTCTTTCAAGGAATGTACAGTCCTGTCTCAAATGACAAGAGAACATCATGTTCCCATTGTCCTCATATTTTCAGAATTCAGCCTCGGCCCGTTGATCTTCCTCCAACCTCCTGCGGTGTCCAGAAATTGGTCAAGAACATGAATTCATTTCTCTTGATTCAGATGGTACCTAACTCTGTTGCTCTGTAATGTCACACATCAATGAGGCTTA
Organism: Pantherophis guttatus; assembly: GCF_059756535.1. NCBI lineage: Eukaryota > Metazoa > Chordata > Lepidosauria > Squamata > Colubridae > Pantherophis > Pantherophis guttatus. The sequence continues at coordinate 189,517,808 of NC_142064.1, forward strand.
CCTCTGATTCCCTTAAGAATGGCTTCCAACAGCTTTTATAAAAAACTGGAAAGTATGTTATAAACAGTGAAATACTTTGGAGTTCCTTAACTGCCAGGAAGCCAAGATATAGTCACCTAATGCTAATCTAGGAATAAAGTGGTTTCACTGTAATGCTTCGCTCACAACCTACAAGGAAAGTTTAGGATATCACATGTTTAGTTTAGGATATCACAAGAGCTAAGGTGGCACAGTGGTTAGGGTGCAGTACTGCAGCTATTTCAGCTGACTGCTAGTTCAGCAGATCAGCGGATCAAATCTCACCGCTCAAGGTTGACTCAGCCTTCCATCCTTCCGAGGTGGGTAAAATGAGGACCCAGATTGTTGGGGGCAATATGCTATTTAGTATACTGTCTTTGGTGTAAGCCTCCCAGAGTCCTCGGAGAGTGGGCAGCATAGATATATGAATAATAATAATAATAATAATAATAATAATAATAATAATAATAATAATAATAAAATAATTTAAAGGGGGAATGAAGAGATAAAAAGATAACAAAGGCACATTTGTTCCCTGGGCAGTCAGTATTGATTTGGTCACCTAATCAGGCCTGAATGAGTTCAGTTATTCCTTTCTTTCAGGATTATCTTCAGTTTTACCCTCTCTTAAAAGGGGAGATTAACCAACTGAACATTAAGTTATTAAGGACCAAAAGATCCAAATTGGATTTTTTGAGCAGGAGACATATGAGTTCTGTAGGGAGTCTTGCCCATGACTCTTGCGCAGATGCATTTACCATTTGGTAGTCCCGTCCAGTTATTTCATTTCACTCCTAGAATTTGTACATTGCCTTCAACAACCTATTAATGTGCTCCAGCTAGATCAATCAGAGAAAGAGGACAGGAGTTGAAAGAAGATGGACAGCTACTAGTATCTTGCTTGTGTCCTTCTGTTTCAAGTAATCAATGCTTCAAATAGTTATTTCTTTTTAAAATACTCTGTTGCTCTGACTGTAAAACTTATTATTTTCACTAAATGCAATTTAGTGTTCCTGAACTTGGCAGTCACTTGGATATCTTGGAATATAAATAGGTACCCACATGCTGAATCCCTGCTGGTGTGAGATCTGAGATAGTCACTCTTGCTACCACAAATCTTAAAAAGTGGGAAAATACTAGGAATTGAACATGAGCCTTTATATATGTCAATCTAATATTTTAGTAAGGTAAAGTGGTTGAGTGTTAATTGCAGTTACTTTCTGGCAGATTTTTGAGACGGGTATAATTCGATTGGGCATTTATGGCATGTCCCAAAGGGTCATATCATCCTTATTTTTTTCATGCTATTATGTTCTTATTACATTTGAGTTCTATAGTTTAATCCATGTTTTTTTATGTTTTTGTTTCAGTTAATCTCACACATAGATTACAATGCCATGAGTGGACTCTGTATATTCATATGTATGTTAATTGTTGTTTTCCCACCTTGTGAATCCTTCTGCCATCCCACTGTGCAAAGGAAGCAGCACGAGAAACTCATCACCTGCCTTTTTTCAAGAATGGATGGTGACCATGCAGGAAATTAGCATGATTAAGAAAAAGAATGATTTGCTTTGCCTTTGCAGATTCAAGGTGGAAATTCTTCACACATTTAGTTCTGAAATGTCGGGAAGGTAATTGCAGCGCAACCTATTTGTTCTAAACTCGAAGTCACCATCTCTGTATCAAATGGCCCTAAATATAGCAAGTCAATTTTTAAGATGCAATATAGGCAGAGAGGTAGCAGTGTAAAAGTTACCATTGGGAAAAGTTACCTTTGGTTTTAATTTTTGCAATTTATTCTGAGGGAGAGATTACCAGAATGTTACTTCTGATCAAAACCTGTTTTGAGGCAACATTCTTAACTTTATATTAAAATAAGAACTATAGTATGAGAAAGCTTAGCATTTCTGTTGGTGACTGAAATATTATTCAAGACAAATTTCAAGAGGGTATAAGTTTGCTGTAGGATCTAGTGGAGACATATAATTCCTTTAATTAATTCTCTCCTCAAATTTTAAAATTGAAAATAGCTCCATAGTTAGTGGTAGAACATAGAAAGTCATACTTTACTTTAAAAAATAAAATTCAACATTAATCTCTATCTTTTAAAGTTGGTTCTTTTCCCTCAACTGGTTTTCAGCCAAGGTGGTTTGGCTATTTTAAAATAGTTCATAAGTATTGCAGATGTCAAGTACTGCAAGTACTATAATTTGTTGTATATGATAGAGGCCAGGCAAAAAAATGGAGATGGCATTGATGGCAAGGGTTCTGAAAAAAATTAGGCCAATTAAGATTAGGCCAATTAAAACATTTAGTGGTTTTCAAATCATATTTTGTGCTGGTTTAAATTGTTACTTATATACTGTACAGTCTACTTTTAAAATGTGACTTGTCTCTTGTTATATGCTTTGAGGAAATGTACAACTGAAATGTGAGTCTGAAAAGGCTGGCTTAGTATATGACAGGCAGTCCTGGGATCCAGTTGATCCATTTATTGCATATGGAGATTCAAATTAACACTGGACTCAAATGGATCTGGACAAATGGCAAGACTTCCAATTATACAGTGACTTCTGATGGAAAAATCAATTACAAAACATTCCTATTGCATAAATAAAGCTGCCAGAAAATTGAACCAAGCTTAAGTGAAGTTTATTGAAGCTTCACCTTACTGCCACAAAAAGATTCAAATTTTCTTTGCCAGGAAATTGGTAAGAAAACCAAATGCACAGCAGCTGTTAGAGCCAGCTTGTGCACTGCATAGAACTGGATGGACACATGTTTTCTCTCCGTTGCCTTAGTATTGACTGAGCAGCTGTTCACCGAATGTTTTGCTTGGGAAGTTTTAGTTGTCCTTCCATTTAAATTTTTGGTGGTGCTAGAGCATTGCTTGCATTTTTTTTTTTTGTTAAAACCTTTCCAAAAGTAGAATTTAACTATATAGTTATCCTGAGGTTCCTTGTTTTGCACATTTTCTTGCAGAAGCTTCTTGCTTAGAGGTTGAAATACTGTTTAGTCTTTTGTCATTTAACCTATGGCCAATGTCTGAATATATTGAAAATCATGTTACAGTATTACCTGATATTTTTAAGAGAGGGGAAAAAAAACCTCATAAAAAAAAACTGTAAGCATAGGTTACATTGCTTAGCGCATTGTAAGCCGCCCTGAGTCCGGAGAAGGGCGGCATATAAATCAAATTAAAAAAACAAAAACAAAAACGCAAGCCTCTTCAAGTTATACTGTTTCAGGCTTGCATTTTAATCTCTTTTTTTCTTTTATAAAGGCTGTGCCTTTATTAAGATAAAATATATTTTCTAAAATGCAACTGGATAATTACTGAAGGTGAATTGCAGTGCAGAAGAGATCTATTGTATTGTTTATGTAGATAATAGCAGTTCTGGTACATGATTACTTAAAGGCGTAAAACAAAATTTCTTTGGGAGGCAAAATTAGGAGCCTGAAAATTAATGCATGCTAAGGAGACTGCCGGGTGGTAGAATAGAGTTCTATTAATTATGCAAAATGTTGCAGCTTAAGTGTTTGTGAAAGCCAATAAGATCTGTTCTATGCAGAACATTTCTTTTTAGTCCAGTTGGTTTTCTGGACCTCAGTTTGATGCTGTCCTATTTTGGAAATTAATTAAGAAGGTGGGAATAATAATAAATATAAAATATATAGAGGGCATAGCGAAATGACAATATATGTCTGATGAAGACATTCAGAATGTATGTAACATTATATTAATTATTATAATATTAGTGTTATGTGAGTGCATATTTTATGTTGTGCTTCCTGTTATGTTATTTTCATTGAAATATGGGCCTCAATTTTGCTACCATCTTTGTTAAACTATTTGTAAATTAGTCGTCCCGTGGAAACTAATATCCTTTTCTTGGTTGAGGTCTGATTTGGTACTTTGTATTTCTTTATGGGACCAAATTGCATTTAGTAGTTCTATTCATTGTTATTTAATAAGTTGCTAGCTATTATAATGTGACACTAACCTTAAATTAAATCTTAAACTAAGCTTGAAGATTTACCTCTGTTGTGTGAAGTAAGAAAAACAGGAAAACACAACAATCTTATTTCCTACATTATTTTCTATAATGTTTGACTAGTGGAGAGCTGCATCTTCCATTGACTTTAATTACCCCATATTTTCCTGTTTTTTTCAAAATTTGTGTAATTTAAGTAATGATTCAGTATATGATCTATGTTTTCAGAAGTAAAAATGTTCACTTGGACAATCATACTGAATGATATTTTAAAGTGTCAAGAGGAGAACCCGTCAACTTCTTTTAATGAAGTATTATGTATTGTTCTTACATTACGGTTTTAGTAGTTTTTTAACCACTTTTTCAGCTTTCTTTGTACTTCTTTTTATTAAATATTACATTTCATTTTAAGTTCCGTGCTTTTATTTTTACATATTTCATTCAATTCTAACTTGAAAAAGTTCTTGTAACATATTATATAACTATAATATTTGCACCCTTAATGCTGATGTGCCTGGGGTAAAACCATATTCTCATTGATGCCAGCAACCCCGAGCAATTTTTAATGGTGGAATTAGGGCTTGTCTGCACTTTAAAAAGAGATGATTTCATAATCAGGTTTCAATTATGAAAGAAGAACACATTGTTAGCCTCAAAAACTTTAGCTAGGAACCTAAGGAGGTACTACTCTGGTGGAATTGCCTTAGTTGCTGGGAAAATCTGAGCTGAAGGATGCTCAAGTTGTGGAAATCATACACACAGATAATGGGGCAGAGAGAATTTTCAATTCTCAAAATCCTGAAAATACATTTTAAAGATGGGTAAGATAACATAAGGAATATGCATTCGGGAGGATAAAAATGTAGGATTGCATTCAAAACAGTTTGAATAGTGGGGTTATTTTTAAAAAAAAGAATATCAACAAGTAAGGTCAACCATAATGAAAAATAACTATAATTATAGTTCTTATGAAAATGGATGGGTAATAATGCTTTTTCTTACTACAGGCCCCATTCCTTGTCCATGTCCCTTTTTTTAACCCTCAGAACCGATATGGGAGACATTGGAGGGCTGTGAACATGAGGTCAATTATCCTGATGTTCTATGAAGTGAACCATTAAGTATTTAATGATTTTGTAATACTGGCACTATGGTAGCAGAAGTGTAAGGAAAATAATGAATAAAATAGCTATTCCTAATCCATCTCATAGATGCAGGGTGTCCTGCTGCTACAGTGATCATATTTAATTTTGTTTTGCTGAACTAGGCTGTCTTAAGCAGAACATAAATTGTAATGCATTAGGTAACTATATTACTAGATCGATAGGAAAGTATAGATCCGTGATGGTGAACCTATGGCACGCGTGCCAGATGTGTACACAGAGCCCTCTCTGTGGGCACGCGCACCGTCGCCAGCTCCTCTTCTGATTTCCAGCACGCACATGCATGCCGGCCACCAACTTCATAGGTGCTGAAGCACCAGAAAATGGCCTGAAAATGGCCCCAAAAATGGTGGGACAACATGCCTTTTCGGGCAGTTTTCCAGGCCATTTTTGGGGCTGTTTTCAGGCTGTTTTTGGCCCGAAAATGGACAAAAAAAGTCTCAAAAAACTACCTGAAAAACAGCCGGAAAATGGCCTGGAAAATGGCCTGAAAACAGCCTGTTTTTTAATCTGTTTTGGGCTGTGTTCCGGTCCTCTGGTGCCTGTAAACACCAGCTGGCCAGCGTGTATGCGCGTGCCAGAAATCCAAAGTCCAGTTGGCCGGCGTGCACATGAACGCATGTTCCAATTTGAGCACTTGGTGCCATAAAGGTTCACCATCACTGGTATAGGTAATCTGATAAAATGCTAATTAGCAAGGATAATGCATCACAAAAAATGCAAATTGCATTTTAAAAAATGAGATGCAAATATATGAGATTCTAATTGTAGATATATGTCATTTTAGAATGAAGAATACTGTATCTTTTGCTGGTTGTCTTTTTCTTAAATTGGCAACTGTTGAATATGAGCTCTGTTTTATGAGAGTACCAGTGAATCAGAACACATGTAACACAATTTTTTTTTTTTTTGTTATTAGATTTATATAGATTTATATACCGCCCTACTCCCGAGGGACTCAGGGCGGTGAATAGCCAAGAGATAAAACACACAGAATTACAAAATTTAAAAACAGTATAAAAACCTAATTAAATAAATTTGGCCCAGAACAGATTAAAATACCCCTAAAATTATAGACAAATTTAAATTTTACAATTAAAAAGGGAGGTTAGGCCAGGCCAGCCTGTTGGAATAAAAAGGTCTTGAGGGTGTGGCGGAAGGTGCGTAAATCCGGGATCCTCCGTATCTCCGGGGGAAGCTCAGATAGCAGATGCCCCCACAGAGAAGGGTCTTCCCCTGGGGCCAGTCATCACTGTTTGGCCGACGGCACCCTGAGGAGCCCCTCTCTATGAGAGTGTACTGGCCGGTGAGAGGCTACTGGTGGCAGCAGGCGGTCTGTGGTGTCTCTCTGAGTTTGGTTGTTTGCTTGCAGACCTTTCATTACCCAACTAGGTAACATCATCAGTGCATAGGTACTTATCCATGACTTTAAGATTTGTGTCACTGTGAAGAGATCATTGAAAGTATTTTCTCTTACCGAAGTAGTTAAAGCAAACATTGCCTATAAAGCAGCTTGCTTTCTGTAGTGAAATTTTAAAAACTACATTTGCAGTCAAGAGGAACCATTTGGTTTCTGTGGGCCTGTTCTTGTTTCATATTCTGAGTAGTAAAAAGGACTTTGAGAAGGTTCTATCAATAAGCTTCTCATGTTGAAATCTATGTTTTGTGGTCAGAATCAAGGGAAGGTTGTGTCGGATCAATTAAGGGCTAGTTAAGGTGCCTTTGCCACCGATATATACTGAAATGGGAGCTTCTATCACTATGCATCACCTATTCTATAGTTCTTATTGGAGTTTATATGGTTCCTGGAGGTACAGAACCTCGGTTAACCCAGTCCGACCCCATCCCCCACTCCAAATCTATTCTCAATTCTGCATGGCAACGACGGATCTACAAACATTACGGTCTATTGACTCTCTGATCTCTTTTTATTTTATTACTGGAATTATTGAGAGCAGCAAGCCACTGAACTTTTTCTCCATCTGAAGAAAATCATAACGCTGACATTTGAACAAGCAGCAGTGGTATCTTTACAGAATGTGTTTTCTTGCAGTATGTTTGATGTAATTAAGTGAGCCTGAAATCTAAATATTGTTTCTTGTTCTTTCTGTAGCTTCTTTAGTCTTCCCAGTTCGTGCTCCATTACATCAGGAAGATATGTAAATTAGAAGATTTATTAAGGCCAAAACATCTCATGCAGAAGAGTTTTAATTGGTGCTTCTACTTTTTTAATGCTTGAAATGTATTCACAGAAGAGATTCTAAAGCAAGGATTGGTTTGGACGGCACTGCCTGATCAGGTTCCTTGATTAAGTAGAAACTGATCACTCACCTATAAATGTTTAATTCAGACTAAATGCATGGCATGTACTAAAATAAATAAAAAAAGAACACTAATCTTCCTATGTGGAGAAAGAAAGCCCAACAAAGTTTCCTAATGACAGATTGAACACACTGAGAAGGTATTCACAGTGAATTTGATGTTTCAGCTATTGTTTTACTTCCAGTATAAACAGAGACACGATGTGTTTAGTTGGATCCATTAAAAATGACTCTACCTATAATGGATCAATTTTTCAAAAAAAACATTGTAATTTAGAAGCCCTACATGAGAAAAGTCCTCACCTTAAAAAAAAAACACCACACCAAATATGTCACTGTGTTTCAAACTGGGGCATCAAAGATCATTTTAAATTATCTCTAACCTCTCTATGAAATTCTAGAATCTCTTAACACTAACTTTGCAGAAATTCCCCCTTATGTCTGTATAATGAGACATTTTGTATGAAAGGAAAATAACTCATTAAATTACTGTGCCCAACTCAATAGAGGGACACTCCCATTCTTGTCTCTTTAGACCATTGTTGTCTTTTCCCTTTCTGTATGTGCATCTGCTTTTTTTTATTTAAAGCCACAATGCCCCAAAGTCTTTTCTGTCTCTAAATAATAAATTAAAATCTTTTTATGAACCATTTTAAAAGGACAACTAAATGGGAGAGGTGGAGAAATTCCATGGTTAATAGGTTTGTTATTAAGATCTTGAAATAGGACAAGAAAACCACCTACAGAACTCTTCCTTTAGCAAAATGGATAATATTTATGCATAGCCCAGATGCACAGATCCTAATTGTTCTGGCATAAAACTTTCTAATATGGGAAGCTAAATACATTCAAGCTGAGCTACAAAATAAATTTACATTTGGTCCTTTAGTTTGCTACCTCATTCAAGACAGAAACCTGAAGTGGAGTGTAGAAGGACTCTATATCAAGACATTTTTTGGGAGAAGAGTTCTGTAAATTAGGCCAGCATATCCAAACTGACCCATAGTATTTGGATGAAAAACAACAACAATTTAGTGCCCTATGTTGTTTTGAAGTACACAGCAATGCCTGTAGGGAATACTTTCAGGAAACTGGCCAGGGACCCCTCGGTAAGAGCATGAGTAAGCTGAATCAGCAGAACTCTGCTGCCACATTTGGAAGGAAGCAAAGTGGCCACAAATATTGTTATCTCAAGAGGCCATATCAGAACATTAAGCTGAACAGAAGAGAGACCAGAATCATTAAATGCAAAAACTGAAGGGATCTTATTGCAGCAGTGGCAGTCACTGGCTGCTTTTGGTCAAATTTACTAAAAATGAACAATGTGCACTATTTCGCCTCTCCACTCCCCAATTTGCTGATTATGTGCAGAAGTATCTGTTCTAAAGAGAAATAGCATTCAGCATCTTTGGTCATAAGAGCCATCTCCTGATAAACCCAGCTAAGAAATGCTTCACTTTTTTGAAGTTTCTAGCCTCCCCAAGACATCTGAAAATTTGGAGGGCTAAGACTGTGAAACATCTAGGAGAGTGTTTTCATATCATCTTGGAATTTATGAACATCCAGCTACCATTGTTTTCTGCCTTTCACATTTGTGACAGGATAGAAGGAAACAAACAGTTGCCCCAGAAGGTTTTACAAACAAAAAGAAACAACTGAGTTCCAACTGAAGGCAAAGGAAATTCTGCTTTTGGCATAAGCATGATGTATATAGCCAGTTAAAATTTTCTTCAGTCTTCAGAGGCCCCTTTTGGGAGCTGATTGTTGATTTGGTCTTGAAATGGCAGAAGTAGTTTCAGAGATGATATAACTTTTAAAAAATTCCTCAACGCTCTGAACTCTGATACCTGGAATAAAGCATTTTATATTAATTTCTTCATTTATGGAAAACAAGACTAACTGAATTTTCTTCTGATACATAGTATCCAAAATATGTTGGATATTTGTAGAATTATATTCTGTCAGAATAAAAGTGTTTAATACCAAGTCCAAGCTTAGCCAAATGCAGATTTTTTTCATATTAGTCTGACATTAAATAATGTCCTCATGAGACCCACTGAAAACTGTTGCATCTGAGGAACGTATGTGACTGGGTAATATTAATTTCCCCATAGAATACACCTCCCTGATAGTTACATTTAAAAATCAAAACAGAATAGTGTGTTCATGGCAATTTGTTTGCTCCTTTTCACATCCTTTTCCCAACCCTTGAATTGTCTAATTTCCCACATGCTGTAAAAGTACACAGAATATGCTTCATTCTATAAGAAAGTATGCATTGTGTAGGTATAGTTTGCAGATTGAAGGACATTTCAGAAATTTGGTTGCTGAGATCATAGCCCATTGAATGCAAGCCTGTTCAGAGGTTAAGATCCATTGAGTTCAAGGCATATTTCAGATAACTATCTATACAGCTACAACAGTGGTGGGTTCCGCCCGGTTCTGCCTGGTTCTGCCAAGCCGGTAGCGGTGACGATATGACGTCACCAAACCGGTTCTGCCCCCCCGGCCCCAGCATTATTCTTACCTTTTATTTGGCCCCACCCCCAATCTTTTGCTACCTCCTGAGTCCCAGCTGATCGGCTAGAGGGAAAAAACCTGTTTAAACTCTTGCCACTGGGCTTCAAAGGGCCACCCTACAGCTGATCAATGTTAAAAGAAAACAAATGAGGAGACCGGTGCCTGCAAAAATAAATGGGTAGACCAGTGCCTCTAAAAACAAATGGGTAGACCAGTGCCTCCAAAAACAAATGAGTAGACCTCTGCAAGCAGTTAAAAGCCTGGTAGACCAGTACTTCTGCTAAATCCTAAAGAATTGTCACATGACCATCAAGCCACGCCCACAAAATAAGCCACGCCCACAGAACCGGTAGTAAAAAAATTTAGAACCCATCCCTGAGCTACAATGTCTTCAATGCACTAGCTTGTTTTCTATTTGCAAAAGTCACAAGAACTATGCTTTATTTCCAAGAAAAAAAGCAAAATCAAGAAAGGCAAATTAGACCTAAGATTTTAAATTAGATTTTATTGAACAAAAACACCCACTTTCTTTTAAAAAAAAGAGAAACCCCAAATAGGTGATATTAAAAATATAAAAAGTCACAGTTTACAATTATGCTTTTGATACTATAATTTGAAAGGAATGTCAAGACATTTTCCAAACTGACCTTTAGGAGACATCGAAGCATATGAAAAATACCAGATTTTACATTTTAATACATTGCATAACTTAAATTCCTACGTCCCTTATTGTATCAACAATGTTCACATATAAGTAGTTCTTGACTTAGGACCATAATTAAGCCTGGAATTACAGTTGTAAGTTGTACTGGTTGTTAAGCGGTCATCATGTATCTGATATTGCAAGATTTTTTTCTGGTGGTTGTTAAGTGAATCACCATGTGGTTAAGGGAACCATTGCCCACAGTGGACATTTTTGCTGGAAACCAGAAATAAACACTAGTTTCTGGCAAAATATGTAAAGTGCTATCATGTAACCATGGGACACTGCAAACAACCGTAAATGTAGGCCAGCCTTCAAGTGCCCAAAATGTGGTCACATGACTGCGGAGGGGGGGCAGTCATCCAAGTCGGGTTTTTTGGTCCATCATAACTTTGGTTGTTCAGCTACCAGCCGTAACTCAAGGATTGCCTGCACTGTGAAGTCGTGAAGGCATTATTTTGAGTTCTTCAGCACACACAAAGCATAAAGTTTGGGGAAAGACACAGCATTCATACTGGTGCTGCTCTGATATATTCCAAAACAATACCTTTTGCTACGCTTGCTTCATTCACATGATCATCCGGTATGCAACTATTTCAAGCAGACTATTTGCAAATGCTGCCTGGGTCAGCCGAAAGATGCATGGAAGGGAATTCACTTTCTAAATGTATGAAATAATGAAACTAATAATAATGAACACTTGCTTACATTTGTAGTTCTATAGTCCAATATCCACTTGGAAACAGGTAAGGAATGAGAACCGTAGGTTTTTTTGTGGTTACCTTGTTTCACAACATTCATATGAAAAGTCCATTACATCCCAATAGCATTGGATAGAAAAAAGATTCTCAGAAGAGAGAAACCAACTGTTGGTCCTTTTAGCCCTGACTAATTTTGCAAGTCAGCAGTTTATTCATTTGCTGGATTTGGAAGGCCATCCAACTCCATAAGACTCTGGGCCAGGGGTGAAATCTACTTGCCTTCCTTACCGGTTCGGAAGCGCACGCGTGCATCACAGGCACACGCAGACGTGTGCATGTGCAACACCTGCGCATGCACAGAAGGTTTAAAAAAAAAAGCATTACCTCCTGGCTTCACTCTGCCATCGCTACCAGATTGCCAAACCACCAGCCAAGAACGCTACCGGATTGGGCGATCCAGTCCGATCCGGGAGCATTTCACCCCTGCTTTGGGCAATACACAGCATTGAGAGATAATTTGGAAAAAAAAAAAAGAATGGTTTTCCTTGCTGCCTTGTGTGTGCAAACCTAATGAGCTTTAGAAATATTCATTCACTCACTCATTCATTCATTCATTCATTCACCCAGCTTATATGGCTGTCCATCTCAAGTTCATGATTCTGGGTTGCTACTAATAGTTTTTGAAAAAAGCAACATCAAAAGATGTTTGATAGTGATATGGGTGGCATATAAATTTAATAAATAAATAAAACAAATGAATAAAAAACAATAAAAATGGCAGCACACATAGAAACCACAGTTAGGGTAAAATCAAACTCATCAAAAATGAATCGACACACCCCAACCATCCTGTCTCCCAGGCCTGGTGACCAAACCCTATCTTTACAGCCTACAAAATGATGACAAAGTGAAGGCTAATCTAATCTCTGGGGTGGGGGCGGAGGGATGATATTCCTAAGGGTGGGCATAATGACCAAAAAGGCTATCTTCCTGGGCCCCACCAAATGGTACTCCCTAATAGAGATGGGACCCAGAGCACGCCTCCTGCCAGACTTAATGGACATAAACAAGGAGAGGTGGTTTCTCTTGGCCCAATGCCATAAAGGGCTTTCTAGGTTACAAGCAGCACCATGGACTGAATGTGAAAGAATATTGGCAGCCAGTGCAGCTTGCAAAGCAGAAGTGCAACATGCTTTGATCAAGAAGTGATCATAACTGCCTGCGCCGCTGCATTCTGTACCAGCTGTAGCTTAGGGATGCTCTTCCAGGACAGCCCCATGTAAAGTGCATTGCAGGATTGGGAATGCAGTAGTCCACCAAGACACGAGTGATTGCAAACAGCCTCAAAGTACCAAAAGGAGTGCAATTGGTGCACAAGATGGAGCTTGAGACACCCTTCCCAAATTGTTGGCATCTCCTGGGGAGACTCAAACCATGGTTTTAGAACCCCCATTGTAGACTATAGAATAAAGAATTCCATTGGTTACCTAATGGTTATTTTATACTTGGATACTCAAGGAGAAGTGGGTGCTCTTCTGTCCTTTCTCCAATGGGAATTCGAAGATTTTGAACCTACTCTGCTCCTTGAGTCATTTATTTCTAAGGTAATTTGAAAGTGAAATCCATTCAGCCAAAGGTTTGAGCATCTCTATACAGGGAAGCCTAAATGCTTTTCCAAAGTCAATGTATTAAAACTAGCTGCATTGGGAGAAGCTAAATGTTATGACGTATAAATTATGATAAACATCTTGTTCATTTGCTACCATTTCACTCTCCTAGTCCCTAGTACCGTAGTCCCCACTGGAATTTGAGATGATCATGAATGTGAGGAGAGAAGGAAGCCACAGAATGTCTGAGAAAACAAACAGATAAAGCTTATAGAAAGAAACTTGCCCAAGAAGATAGAACTGTTCAGGAATATATTGGAATCTATACAAATATGGGATCTCTCTTCTATTCATTAAAGCAGCCACATCAAGTATGATGCACAAGGTTGAAAATGAGATGGTGCTGCATTAACAGCTAACTTAACTCGTTAAGTTATTGAACTCTGAACACAAAGACATTTTTCAGTTCCATGCAGCAACCTGAAAAAAGACAGCTTGTATCAGTGGTGGATTGCCCCTGGTTCACACCAGTTCTATAGAACCGGTAGTAAAATTGGCGGGAGGCTCCGCCCACTGACCCTGATGTCATCAAAATGCTTCTGCGCATGCGCAGAAGAGCATGCATGCACAAAGCAAGCACACACGAGCGGCCCCATTGCAAACCGGTAGTAAAGGTAAGTAGAACCCACCCCTGGCTTGTATTAATGAATAGCAGAGAGATATTGTGATTGTGCACATATTCAAATTATTTTTGAAGCATGCCCAGTCAAGCTAAGAACTAAAGATAATAATACTCTTTCCAATTGGATGTTTTCTGTTCCAAGATTCAGTTCACAGAATGTAAAACAGATGTGGTTTAGAGACAATTAATTTCTCCATGGAAATGGAATACAAACTGGCAACACCATTTCATAATGTTCAGAGCAACAAACGGGCTAAGGTAAAGACAAAAATGTAGATCAGATGAAGAGCAAACCAGTTATCACTTGCTTGTGCTCTTCTAGCTAAACCATTTTATTGTTCCCTGAAACCATTTTTCATCCTTCAGGACACTTTAGTATTTGGGCATCTGAATATATTTGGAAAAAAAAAATCATGCAGCCATTCTTATTTGGGTCTCAACTGGGAATGTATAAGGCTGGGTAGTCAGTATTATTACCCCAAATATTACCCTGTTTCCCCAAAAATAAGACATCCCCTGATAATAAGCCCAATCGGGCTTTTGAGAGCATGTGTTAAAATAAGCCTTTCCCCCAAAAAATAAGCCCTCCCCAAAAATATTTAAACACAGAACTGGAAATCAGGTAAGACAGCAAGAGGAGCTCCATCTTATTCCATGCGCCCCACAATAATAAGACCTCCCCGAAAATAAGGCCAAGTGCTTATTTCGGGGTTCAAAAAAATATAAGACAGGGTCTTATTTTCAGGGAAACACGGTAGCCTCTCGGTTGGATGTGTACAACTCATACAAATATAGAGCTGGAAGAAGTCAATCATGTTCAAGCTCCTGCTGAAAAATTAAGAATTCTGAAAAGACTAACTTTATCTGTAGGCCTTGTAATAATTCTAGCTAGTTTATTGTGGGATGACAATACATCATCCAAAGGGCAAAAAATTAGCCCTGGATCAATAGGAATCCTGCTTCACTTCCTATCCTTCTGAGATCTCATAAATTCGTGTATATTCAGCTCTGATTACACAACAATGTAGATGGGAAGGGAAAGGATTTTCCCATTTTTGTGGGACCATTGTCCAAGACCTATCTTTTTGCAACAGAAAACTTTCTATGAAATGAATTTTGCTATTTATATAGGGGTGGAAAGTCATGGCTGCGGCATTCAGCTGTGTTAAAAAAAAAACTGTTCACTTGTAAAGCCTACCCATCAACTGAAAACCTTTGTATCCTACTCTGAAGTGTGCTGACCATTTATTACAGTGCTGCCTCAGTTCAGAACATCAGTCAACAACCAGAAAAGTTACATTGCTCGCTAAGCCTCCTCTTTTCTCTACCGTTATTTCACTAGCAGTTGAGCTCACTTGGACAAAGTGATGGCCTAGTGGTGATTTAGATGATTGCCATCAAGAAAATCTCTGCTCCAGGCCTTAACAGTTCAGACCTGCAGCCTTAGCCTCCGGGAAGAAAACTCCTATGCTGAAATTCAACAAATAATAGGAGAACCAAGCTAGTTTTTAACAGATTAACAAAGTTGGAAGGGACTTTGTAAGTCATCTAGTCCAACCCCCTGCCCAAACAGGAGACCCTACACCATTTCTGACAAATGGCAGTCCAATCTCTTCTTGAAAGCTTCCAGTGATGAAGCTCCCACAATTTCCGAAGGCAACTTCTGGTCCATTGGTTGATTGTTCTGTCAGAAAATTTCTCCTTATTTCTAGGTTGAATCTCCCCTTGATCAGCTTCTATCCATTATTCCTTGTCTGGCCTTCAGGTGCCTTGGAAAATAGGTTGACCAACCCCCTCCTCTCTTTGGCAGCTCCTCAAATACTGGAACACTGCTATCATGTATTCTTCTGGTTGCTGAATACAGGTAGTCCTTGACTTACAACAGTTCGTTTAGTGACCATTCAAAGTGATTTATGATCATTTTTCACAGTTACAATCTCTGCAGCATCCCCATGATCATGTGATCAAAATTCAGATGCTTGGCAAATGGTTCATATTTACGATGATTGCAATGTCCTGGGATCATGTGATCCGCTTTTGGGACCTTCAAAGTCAATGGGAAGCCAGATTCGCTTAACAACCAGATTACCAATTTATCAACTGCAGTGATTCACTTAACAACTGAGGCAAGAAAGGTCGTAAAATGGGGCAAAACTCACTTAACAAATGTCTCATTTGTGGGCTCAATTTTGAGCTCAATTGTGGTTGAGGACTATCTGTATTAACAAACAACTTAAGCTGTCCTAAGAAGCTACCCTACTCACTGATCAATATTTTTAAGCATGGGACATCTGAAATTTTGCCTTGTTCAAATATGTTTTTTTTAAGATTATATTTTGATCTAATCAAAATAAGTCTGGCCAAAGAATTTTTTAAAAAACGGAAAGTTGAAAGCTACAGTATAGGCAATATACGATTAATATATAGTCTTCACTAATGAAGTATTAGAAATAGCCTTGGCTTTGTCTAGTATTTGGTCCCTTTTTTGCCCTATGTGAACCTCTAATCAATATGAGGGGCAGGTTGTAATGGTGGGCAAGCATTGATACTTTCCTCTGGTCCCTGAATACCATCATTTCCCATCTCACTGTTTGGTCCAGCTTCTGAGGTCCCATCTTCATTGTACAAGTACTTGAATCCATCATAGAATTCATCACTCTGGAGGTCATCCACATAAGCCTCGCCTCTGAGGAGTGAGTTTTGCATGTTAAGCTGCATTTCTTTCTTCTCCATGGAATAATAGCAGGGTAATCCTTCAGCCAGGTGAGTTTGGATGTTTTGATTTGCAGGGTTGAAAATGTAGACAGCATTGGGTAACTGGAAGCCCAAGATCTGCTGATCCACAAGTTCTTTGCAGTGGATGAATTTGGTGCTATCGATCTGCCACGTAATATAAATATAATGTGATCAAACCATTTTCTCCTTGTTCCCTTAATTTTTAGCTGCTAACAATGATTCATTTTTAAAAGTCTTTCCGTTTAATTACAGTAATTCCAGCAAGTTTGCTCTATAAAACCAGTCAAATCTATCCTTGGACTCAGCGCCAACAAATGGAAAATCTGGATATGCTTTGGCCGAGTTCACACTTGACGTGAAACTTTTATGTCTTTTCATGTTAGAATTTTTTTTTAATGTTGTAAATGTATTTTTAAACCACAATTAGGGCGAGTGCTCTGCTTTAAACCTGCTGCTTCCTCAAGATAAATGATGTGAAATGAGTCCTGAACCAACAGAAGAATTACACAGCAAATGTGGTTTAGTTTTTAGCCACAGACTCCTATCTTAGCTTAGTGTGGCAAGAAATGCTGCATCTATCTTTTGTTTTCAAATCATTGTGCAAATGCACTATGATGAACAAGGCAGACAAGAAAGCAAAGCCTTATCTTTTATCCTTAGCCATCTGAGCTGGAAATGTAGCTGCGCAACAATGGTAGAATCACAGGTTCCCAATTGTGGCTCTGTTTCATGAGAACTTTAATGCATCAATGAAGCCCTGAAGTTCTGGGAGTTATAAGAGATGCATTATAATTTTTTTCAGTACTCAATGGTACTTGGTATGAAGCAAGGGGGCACAATGGCTTAGCGGTTAAAGACACTGAGCTTGTCAGCTGGAAAGCTGACAGCCCGGGTTCGAGACCCGAGTGCTGCACAACAAGGTGAGCTCCTGTTCCTGCCCCAGCACTTTCCCACCTAGCAGTTTGAGAGCATGCAAATGCAAGTAGATAAATAGGTACTACTTTGTTGCGAAGGTAACATTCTGTGTGCCTTTGGCATATAATCATGCTGGCCACATGACCACAGAAAATGTCTTAGGACAAGGCTGGCTTCCTTGGCCAAGAAACGAAGATGAGCATGACTGGACAGGGAAACCTTTACTTTATTTAGCAAGTACTAAACCACTCATGAGCAGGGGTCTCCAATCTTGGCTTTGTTGGCTGAGGAATTCTGGGAGTTGAAGTCCACAAGTCTTAAAGTTGCCAAGGTTGGAGACCCCTGCTCAAGAGGACAGGGAAATGGGAGCATAGTAGAAGGGTTTCATTTCTGTCTTTAAGAAGTCTGCATAATGCATACAGTAAAGCAAAGTTTTTGAATAAACCATAAGGTTTCATAGCAACGATTTTCATCGTTAACGCTATGAATGATGTCATTGGCTGATATCCAAAGTGGCCACCCTTAAATTTCCTAACACCTTGGGCACCATTATTGTTGTTGTTATTATTATTTGTCACAGTGCTTTTGTGGTTTGAATCCTGTGTTTGTTGTCCAGAATCGCAATTGCAAGGATGGTGTTGATTGATGTAATTAAGAAATTAAAAAAAAAACACTGACTCCTGGGTTCACTAAGCCACCTATTACATGGCTGTGGGTTATAAAGCTAAACTCTACAGCCGGCTAAAGACAGTGGTGCTAACATATTCTCAGCTGCCAGAGCAAAGGCAAGGCTCTGGTTGAGGTAAGAACATCTGGAATATCTGAAAATATAAACTAAGCTAAGCATGACCTCATGATTCCATATAACCCACTAATGATTTTAATTCATCAGAACTTTAAATCCTATTAAACTAACCTGATCTTTTGCCTTGGACAGAAACGGCATCCTAACAACTACTTGCAAGCACTCCTGAACAGTACATTGTTTAAAACGTGCAATGTTTTCAAACAACTTGTTAGCTTGCTTGTTTGCTTTTTGAAACAGGGTGTTGGTCTCCAATTTAAGCTGCAGGGGCCAACCTGACTCCTACCTGTGCTTTTTTTAGCAGATCGGTAATTACAGGAAACCAGTCAGGAGTCAGCTTCTCCAACTCTAAGGTGATGATCACCAAGGCCAGTGTGGAACCCTTAAACTGCAACACTTGGTGGCAGGCCATACAGTGCTGCAGCTGTTTGGTCAAGAACGCAGCATGGCGGGAAGGATTCCTCTGAGGTAGCCTAGTTAGTAATTGGGGCCACTTGGACATCACCATGGCATGGAACTGGAGAGAAGAGAAACAATCAGTATATTATATCATTCATATATATATATATATATATGAATCAACGAACTTTGTACGTTTTCCTATGTCATTGACCAGAAGTGCAAACTAATTCTTATTAATGGCAGG
Organism: Pantherophis guttatus; assembly: GCF_059756535.1. Lineage (NCBI taxonomy): Eukaryota > Metazoa > Chordata > Lepidosauria > Squamata > Colubridae > Pantherophis > Pantherophis guttatus. The sequence continues at coordinate 189,536,623 of NC_142064.1, forward strand.
AACCTCTAAAATCTATTACAATGGTTGGTCGCACAGTCAGCCAGATGTTTAAACTGGGATTATTATGTTCCATTGTTATAATTTGTGTCGTATTTGCCAAATATTGAGATGTTTAAGCTTACACTGAATGTAACTAATTCTGAATTCATTGCATTGTCGCAATTGGAAATTCAGAAAGTCCAATTTCTCCTTTATTTGTATAAATAAGAAAATAGTGATATCCAAGCCAGCACAAAGAAATAAATGAGTGTGATAAAAATCACTCATACAGGAATATAAAGTTAACATCCTGGTTGGTTAAAACAGGACATTTATCCAAAATTCTCCAGGATGGGAGGAAAAAACCCTACTTGTTCGTGGTAAAGGAGGAGCATTAAGACACTGTTGTATCACTTGATTTTTTGCCTTACTATAGCACATAGTAATTTCTTAAAAGGAAGTTTTCTTTCTATAAATGTTTAGCAGTTAAGATATATGACTTAAGTGCCAGATCAGAATGATCTATTTTAACTAAAATGAGGGTCAAGTGCATTTATGCAGGGTGAAAAAAAAAAGGCTGATCTGAGATGACCTATTTGTGAAATGTAGCAAAAATTTTGAAAGTTTTTTTACATACAGTATTAAGATTCAGATAGTTAGACATATTTTTGCAGCGTGCAAAAGAAAAAAAAGGGGGGGGGGGAAAGACCTCTAGTGGACAGTATGAGTATCTCTTTTAAACATCCATTTCAGTTGTCCTTTCAAAATGGGAATTTACATTGTAAATCAGCTTAAGTGTTTGGAATAAGTAGAATGTTCAAATGGAAATTCAGTATCTTTGTGATAAAAAATACACTTTGAAATACTTGCAGGTAACTGCAAATGTATTTGTGAGCCTAACTAGAAAGGAATATATGTTTACTAATGTTTTTAAAATGTCAGCTTAGTCTTTTAACCATCAAAAAGGTTTAACGCTTACAATGTTTAAGAAATCCATTGATGTTGCTGTGTAAAGATCCCAATGAAGTTTATCAAGTATGATTCTTTCCATTCTCAAAATCTCAGCTGGAGAACACTTGCAATCACTCTGCTCTGCCAGCTTCTTTACTGATGGTATTATCTGTTCAAAAACAAATGGAAACATAATAAAAAAAAAGCTCAGTTCTTATGAAGTATTGTGTAATGGTGATGTATGTACAATTCTCTGAAAGATGAAGAGTTGCTTTCTGTCCATGTAATAAAATGAATAACACCTAAAGCGATTCTTCTGTGAAATCAAAACATCCAGGATGCTCAACTGTGTATTTACAAGACAATATTCTCATACATTTTAATAAAAATTAATTCATCCATACCAGTTCTTGATGTACATGACTAAATCCACTGAAGTAATCTATATTGTGAAATATAAAAATTAGCCTCAACTGTGTAATTGTAATCTGTATTTGAAGCTTTGGCTCATAAGTCATAGTGTTGTGTTTTCCAAGCCACTAGTTATCTTATTTGCTTAGAAATAGACCTACTCAACACTAATAGATACAATCTGTACAAGCACAAACAAAGAAGAGAACTAGTTTGGTATAATGAGTAAGGCACCAGGTTAGAAGCCATGAATTTTAGTTCTGCCTTAGGCACAGAGCCATCTGGATGGCCTTGGGCCTATTACTTTCTCTCAGTCCTAGGAAGGAGGCAATGGCCAACCATTCTGAAAAACCTTGCCCCCTCCCCCCAAAAATAATTGGAATCGACTTTTCTAAGTAGTCTCTGAGACTTGGACATGACTAAGTGGAATGAAAAAAAAAATTTACTTAGAAATAGACCTTCTCTACACCAATTTATACAAACACAATCTATACAACTATACAGTATAATAGCAATAGCACTTAGACTTATATACCACTTCACAGTTCTCTACAGCCCTCTGTAAATGGTTTACAGACTCAGCATATTGCCCCTAACAATCTGGGTCCTCATTTTACTGACCTCAGAAGGATGGAAGGATGAGTCAGCTGGTCAGGCTTGAACTCCTGGAGTGAACAGTGAGTTCTCTGCAGTACTGCATTCTAACCACTGTGCCATGACGGCTCTAAACAGCTACAGTTTAAAACTCTGAGAATTTGAACAGTGTACATTTCTGATTTTTTTCAAGGAAGGGTTTACTAGAAACTAGCACCTCATTCAGCCAACTAGAGTCTGATAGGAGCCAGCCCCCATCACCAAAATCATGACTGAGGCATTGTAAGTCACAACCCCAAAATTCCTTGTGTGTCCAATCACACTTGGCCAATAAAAAATTCTATTCTAGTCAAAATTGTATTGAGAAAGACAAAGAAGACTGATGAATGAGCCATTCCATCAGGCCCATTTAATAGTATTTTGTGTGTTACTCAACAAAGTCCAAACCTTTACTTATTTAATAAGACGCCTACCTCATCTTCTTCATTGATTTTTGCTGCTAGAAGTAGACAAGCTATTGCAATGCAACGGAGATGTTTCAGCTGTGCCTAAAACGGAGAGATAAAGAATAAAGGACTGCTGTGTGCAAGTTGCTGAAAACACACACATTGTATACCTATACCTGTGCATCAAGTAAAAAATCACCTAGAATGTATTTTATTTATTATTGAATTTATGTCACACCATTCTGTCTTTTCCGTCACTCAATACAGTTTACAGAAATAAAAAAAGATAGTGGGTAAGATGTAACATGAATAATACAAATAAAATTAAGACTCTTTCTTGCGTGTCCAATAAAGTACCTAACATGCTGGATCTGTGGATCAGGGCAGATTTACCATGGAAAGAACCACGTTACATGACATATTGGGACTCCCCCACTTCGCTAAACTGAGTGTGGGCGTGGCCAGTGTGTGATTCATCCGGCCCTGCGGATTGGGAGTTTGACAGCCTTGAGCTTGATCCAGGCTCACGTCTGATCTCAGCCATGGAACCCCATTGGTTGACTCTGACCCCGTCATTCTCTCTGTCCAACCAAATTTACAAGGTTGCTTTTAGAAGGATAAAACATGAAAGCGGATCCCATGAAAAAGTTGGTTTGAATTCCTGGAGGGAAGAAGGGGTATAAAATCATAACAAATACATACAGTACATATGTACATCAGTGGTGAAATCCAAATTTCTCCCTACCGGTTCTGTGGGCGTGGCTTGGTAGGCGTGGCAGCTGAAGGATACTGCAAAATCCCCATTTCCTTCCTACTCCTGGAGAAAGGATATTGCAAAATCTCTATTCCCACCCCACTCTGGGGCCAGCCAGAGGTGGTATTTGCCAGTTCTCCAAACTACTCAAAATTTCCACTACCAGTTCTTCAGAACCTGTTAGAACCTGCTGGATTTCACCCCTGATGTACATACAGGATTACATTGTAAGCCTGTAATTATTTCCATACTTGGAATAAGCCTCAATGAGCTTTTTACCAAAAAGTTATGTCTAGGATTGAAGATTTAATCATCTGAGGTTATACGTGTGATAAGAGCTCCTTTTGCACTTCTTTTTTTTTTATTATTGCAAAAGTTTTACAATTACATTTTCACCCCTTTCCCCCCCCACCTCCCCCCCAGACTTCCCAACCTTCCTAACCCTCCCTAACCCTCCCCTCCCCCCAGACTTCCCTATAATATACTCATACTCATAAAAAACCCTTAATATAACACTTATATATAAACTTGAACCCCTCCCTCCCCTGTATAATTTTTTCTCTTTACCTCATTACATTAAAATATTTCCAATACATTATTTTCAAATAAAAGCTATTTGATACTTTCTAGTTTGATATTTGTTCTGTACATATTCTATCCACCTTTTCCATTCCCATTCATAAGTCTCTTGTGAACAATCTTTTAAATATGCTGAAATCTTCGCCATCTCTGCAAAACTGGCCATCTTCAAAGTCCATTCCTCGATAGTGGGCAAAGCTTCATTCTTCCAATATTTACCTATCAACAATCTTGCTGCTGTTATCATATACAATATCAATTTTGTTTCACCCAATGTAAAACCCTTAACTATACCCAATAAAAACAATTGTGGAGAGAATTGAATTTTTTTCTTCAAAACATTCTGCATGACCCACCAAATTTTTATCCAAAAAGCCTTAACTTTCCTACAGGTCCACCAAACATGATAATACGTAGCATCCAAACATTCACATCTCCAACATTTTGGCTGAACATTAGGGTACATACATGACAACTTTTTGGGATCTAAATGCCATCTATAAAACATTTTATAGAAATTTTCCCTCAGGTTCTGCGACTGTGTAAATTTAACATTCTGAACCCAAATTTTTTCCCATGTTTCCAACATCACTGGTTCTTCAAAATTTTGTGCCCACTTAATCATACAGTCTTTAACTAATTCAGTTTCTGAGTCCCTTTCTAGCAAAACATTATAAAGCCTTTTGATATGCATTGGACCTTTCTCTCTTATATGTCTAACCAATTCTTCCTCGTGCAACATAATACCAGTTTTTTGGTCCTCTTTCCATCTCAATTGTAATTGATTATATTGTAACCAAGTTAAATTAATCCCTTCGTCCAACAGTGTCTGCAATGTCTTCAGCTGCCATCTGCCCGCATCTATAAAAAGAACCTCTTTGTATAAAACCCCCCCGAGTGACATTATATTTGTATTCCACAAAGTATGACCAAGATCCAGCCATAACGGTATTTTATAATCCCATTTGAGTCGATGCTTCTTCCAAACTCACATCAAAGAGTCTCTAAGTATATGACTTTTAAATACTTTATCAACTTTGTCATCATAAAATAAGTAAGCATGCCATCCAAATTCAAGATCAAAACTTTCTGCATTCAATATTCCAGTCTTTTTCCTTCCAAACCAATCACTTGTTAAAGTTAAAGCTGCTGCATCATAATATAACTGTAGGTTTGGAAGTTTAAGACCTCCTCTTTCTGGAACATCTTGCATAATTTTCAATTTCACTCTCGGCTTTTTCTCGTTCCAAACAAACTTATTGAGTCCAGTTTGTCCTTTTGCACTTCTCACTATCGACAGAAACAACTAGTAGGAGAATCCAGAGGTCCTTACCTTTACTGATGCCAGCAACCGGTTCAGAAAGCTGACCGCCAAGGAAAAGGTTTGAAAGCAAAACTGAAAGAGTGAGCTTAACTTTCCAATCCACAAAACAGTTCTGTCATAAGAGAGTGGAGAAATATTGGTGCCCTAAACAGAAAAAAACTGAATTAGAACAAAGCAGTACAGATAGTCCTCAACCTACGACTGCAATTGAGCCCAAAATTTATGTTTTTTTAAGTGAGACATTTGTCAAGCGAGTTTGCTCCATTTTATGACTTTCCCCCCCCACATTTGTTCAGTGAATCAATGCAGTTCTTAAGTTAGTAACATGGTTGTTAAGTGAATTGTGCTTCCCCATTGACTTTCCTTTTCAGGAAGTCGTAAAAGAGGATCACATGACTCTGGGACACTACAACCGTCATAAATGTGAGTCAGTTGTCAAGCATCCAAATGTAATCCATATGTCCATGGGGATGCTGCAACGTTTATAAGTGTGAAAAATGGTCATAAGTCGCTTTTTCCAGTGCCGTTGTAACTTTGAATGCTAAATGAACTGTTGTAAGTCAAGGACTACCTGTATAATCATTTGGAATCTCTCTGAGTCCATTGATCATAAGAGGGTGTACATGATAAAAATTGGGCATGTGCATTTTAAGATACCCGAGATTTTTCTCTAGCTCACCGTAATCAGGATATGGTAATACCCATCTTTGGAGATTTAGATACAGATCCTTTCCCCAGAAAAGTACAATTGTATACATAGATGCGGTCAAGAAAAGCAAGAACAGAATATAACGTTTTTATTTATTTAATTTAAAACAGGTATGTATCTGCCCGACTTGTGATGAACTCTGGTTGACTCCCAATCAACAATTAAAACAACATCAGTAAGGGCAACGTAACATAAATCTATTAAAACAATAAAAACTTGGCACCAAAGTTAAACTTCCTACATCCTAATTAAATCCTTTCATACGTCTCACCCTATCCCAGCGCTTGGGGGGGAAAGATGGACCTTAAGTACTTTACAGAAGACTAGGAGGGTAGAAGGCCTGTTGAATTTCAAGAGGTTGGGGGTTCCATAGGGCAAGGGCCAGTGGTGGGATTCAGCCAGTTTGCACCACTTCAGGAGAACCAGTTGTTAGCTTTCTGAGCAGTTTGGCAAACTGGTTGTTGGAAGAAATCATTAGGGCAGAGAACCGGTTGTTAAATTACTTGAATCCCACCACTGGCAAGGGCTGATACAGAAAAGACACCCTTCCTAGATCCCATGGGATGGCAATGTTTAAGGGAAGGAACTGGGACTTTGCCCACCCTAAATGATCTGGTAGAACAGGTAGATGTCCTTAGGGAGAGATGGCCCGGCAGATAACCTGACCCTGGTGGGTCATATGGTGCTTTAAAATAATTACCAGCATCTTGAATTGCACCTGGAAGTAAACTAGGAACCAGTGCAGCTTATGCAGCAGACTGTTAACATAGCTAAAACTGGAAAACTAATCCACAATACATTCTGGATCTGTTGTAGTTTCTAGGTGGTTTTCAAGGACAGGTTTTACCCAGGTTCATTCTAGAATGCAATTTATTGTAATGATGGCAAGCATACACAAGCTGTTGCATATCATTGTGAACAAACATTGCACGTGGGGAAAATGTGACGACCAATCTAGGCTTGGGGGATTCCGAGGGCAATTCTAATCTCGTTTGACGCTCAAACTCCAGTACAGATCACCTTTTCACACAGGAAAACATACCTTCAGTGTGAAGTTCTGGAAGACCGGTGCCTTCCAGATCTTTGCTTCTCTTGCTAGAGCATACTCCAACACCAAAGCAAGATTCTGGCCCTCTGAAGGCCCAATGCACTTCATAGTAGTTAATCGATGGGCCTATTTTGGGCGGCAAGAATTATTATCTGGAGATTTAAAACAACCATAAGACAGCCGGTGATTATTTTACTCTTAAAATAGCATTGTATGCACAAATGAGTCGGATTGCAGACTATTATCAGTGCTTCATACCAACAAGGAGACATAGTTTTCAAGAAGATGAAACTCTATTTGCTGTACCTTTCGGTGAGGTTAGGAAACCTCAGGAAATTGGTGAACGAATAGGTGTGGCCTCCTTTACTTTGGCTATCGCAATCAAAGGTCTTGGAGTTTGAACTGAACCAGCATTTGCACTAAGAGCTGAAGGAATTTCTGGGATGAGAAGCGAAACGTCTTCAAAGGAAAATCAGAAAGTCCAGTTGCCTCTTGAAAAAGCATCTTTGGGATTTGCACTTCTTTATACAAACACCATAATGACTTGATAAGGGTCCAATTTTACATAGGCAGCATGCCCAATATGCCGTGGTGATAAATACCAACAGGTATTTTGTAATGCAAGTTAAATATACCGGAATAAGCCATCGTTTTATCAATGGGATGAGGTTATAAATACATATCTAATGTCAATCACAAAGAATAAACTTTTTGGTTTTGCTTTCTCCTTGGTGAGATAAGAGTGGCAGATAAAATCCATTCATTTTTAACTCCGTTTTTTCCATCTTTTCTAAGTGAAAGATATTCAGGGAAAGCCAAGTGAATGCTCTGTGGTCCCCACAAAGAAGATGCTTTATATCAATTCACACAGTAATAGATGTTTTCATGGCATAAGCTATTCACACTCAGGAGTTTAATCACTTTCAGCACAGAAATTATCCCACCCCTGGGAAATAGTGACGAAGAGAGAAATGTTAGAAAGCTATACCATAAAGGTTTTTCTACATCAGTCACATACACAAAACATTTGATTCTATTGCCAGCAATTATCCAAATGATGATAAGAAAAGTAACTTAACATTTTGCTTGCATTGCTTCAAGAATGTTAGTGCATATACACATTTTTTTGTTTCCAGTGCTACACATATTAAAAGGAAAGAAAAAAATACTGCCTATTACAAAGATTTGTTGACCAAAATCCAAAAACCATGTTTTACAAGAGAAAGCACATTTCTCCACTGGTTTAAATCACAAGTAAGCTTATCTTCCCAGAGTTATAATTCTTTTAACTACACTGCATGCTAGAAGACTTGGTATAAAGGTACAGTCAAGGGCTAAGAATAGAATCTAAAGGAACATTTCCAATTTTATGAGCAGCAACCACTTAGAATTGAACACAGTAATATTAACAATGCTGCATATCTCAGACCAAACTTGAATGTTAGGAAAAGGTTAGACCATAAGAGAAAATGTCCCTGGCAATTAATTGCAACTGAAACTTTATTAAACAATACCTAGACTGATGCACTGATAGCAACTCATAATGTGGTTTGACTGGTTCTGTCTTTGGGTAATGTAGAGTATTGCAAAATCTCTGCCATTGTGTTTATGAACCATGGTTTGCCTATAGATCAACCAATGTTGATATCTCGTGGTTTAATAAATCTAGCTGGTATCTCAGATATCCAATAAACAGAAAATTAAAAACACATAAATAATACATTTCATGCCATGTCCGTTAGATTTACTGTTGAAGAGATAGTTTTTTTCCTCCATTATAGAAAGTTTTAACTTTCTTTGATGGAGAGATCCACAATTTCTTATATATTCCATTTATATATCAGATATGTTCTTACCATGTTTCCAAAGACATTAATGGACATGTAATGGAAATTATATACCATATAATAATTAAAAGAGCAAAAAAAAAAAAACCCACAGTAAAAGTACAATTATTTTCCATCTAAAGGGTGCATTGCAATGTTGTACATTTCCATCTTCGTTATCTAACATCTAACAAATTCCTAAGCACAAATCTTTGTTTTCAGAGTGAAGCGACAGCAGGAAAATAGGCAAGTAGCCTGGGAAAAAAACATGATGTTCCTAATGAAGTACAAGGCCATTTCATTTTCACTCTGCTGCTAGTATTAAATAATACAACACCATACGGTAAGCTATTAAGACACGGCTGTTAGCTGTTAGTTAAGACTCATATGTCACTTGCTGAATATAAGATGGAAAAATGTCAGCGAATCCACTGCTTATATTGCCATATATTCTAATGCTCACTATAGTTCTGAAGGACCAGGTGAGTCTGTTTCTTTTAGAGAAATCCCACAAATGCCTAGAGACCTCTACTGTGAAATGTTTCTCCAAGAAGTTTTTAAATTTCTAGGTTCAAGAAGCCAACATTTATGCATGGTGTGATATTGACAATAAAAATAAGTCAAGTGTGAAGAGGAAAGAAGTGACCCCAGACTCATGCAACGGATTTCAAATAGTTTGCATTCCTTATCCAGTTTGCATGATGAACGCTACAACCACCAGTTGGACACAGATGCATCCAGAATACATAATCAAGAATTGAATTAGGAGATTCCCACACTGCTCACTCAGGCATAAGAGAGGTGATAAATCACTAAAGCAAACAAGGGTTTTGTGTCACAAATGCCTGGGTGACTCCATTAATCTTGACTTGCCAGAAGCTTAGCAAGGCAGTTGGGACATACCAGGTCTCAATCCATGCCAATGAGCAACAGTCTACTCATGCATACCAATTGTGAACTGTGAGACTGTGGCAGTAACACAAGAGAGTTCAGGTACCCCTGTGCTACATATCACACCAAGATCACAACTGTTTTCCTAATCTGGTATTCAACAAAGTGGCTGGGCTAGAAGATGGTAGGAGTTCGAGAATAATATTTATAGAATTTATCAATGAAGCCTTGAGTGATAGACAAGATTGGGTTAGTCATGCTAGACTTCTATCTGCACAGTCAGCATAGTCAATAGCAAAAAGCTGTAAATGTGACTGCCCTAAACATGGAGGATGAGGTGCCTATCCATGTCTGTTTGTTTTTTTTACCAATCCATGATAATATTTTGCAAAATCTGATAAGAAAAATAACTTGTGAAGTTCTTTTCCTTTGGGGTAGGATGTGCCTTCCAGTCTGTCTTGACTCCTGGCAACTACCTGGATTAATCCCTGCAGTTTTCTTGCCAAGGTTTTTAGAGAGTGGTTTGCCATTGCTTCTTTCCTAAGGCTGAGAAAGAGTGACTGGCCCATGGTGACTGGCTTTTTGCTTAAGGCAGGATTATAACTCCTGGTCTCCCAATTTTTAGCCTGGTGTCTTAAGCACTACGACAAATTGTCTCTTCTTTTCTTGCACTGCTCTGTTTTTCAGGGTTTGTATTGGCTGATTTGAGGCTGATTCTGACATTCTCCTAACAATTTTTTTTTTTTGCCAAATGTGATAAGAAAAAGAAAACTTTTGGAATTCCTTTCCTTTGGGAGCGGGGCGTGCCTTCCAGTCAGACTTGACTCCAGGTGACATGTCCCAGGAATCATTTGTACATGACATATCTTCATAATGTTGCTTTTGTCTCGTGCCAAAAAGTCCAGGGCTGAAACATTTTGAAGCTGTCTTTAGTGGCTACAGTTTTACTCCTCCCTCTATCCCAACATAGTTTTTCATGGATGTGATCTAGTATGGGTTGTGCCAAACTGGGTTCTATGGAACCCTAGGGTGGGTTCTGCAGGTTTTATAGGGCAAAATAATCTCTCTGCCAGATTTACATCTATTGCAGTGAGTTTTGTTTTTGCTTACTCCTTTTTGGAAGGTTTTCTTTCCTATTTTGATCAATTAGAAAACCCACTATAGATCTCCCTCAGGAATAGCACCGAAGCCAGGAAAAAATGATTGATTGGCCTCAAAGGTTTTTTTCCCACTCAGTCCCTTGCAGAAAGTCCCTTTTCCCCCTTTGGTTCTCTACAGTAGTTTTATTCTGTGGAAGGGATTAAAGGAGAAGAAAACTTCTAATGCCCTCAGGCATCTACTCCTGTTTTGATGCAGCAACTTGCAACCCTAACTACTTTTTTACAGTCCAGAGGAAAGGGCTTGCCAAGCTGACATTCAGGACCCCAAATCCTTTTGATTCCAGGAATTTTATATTAATGAACAGGTTCTAATTCCTGAAAACACTGAAAATCTGTGGTTTAATACCGATTAATGATGTAGCCATTAACTCAGTTCCTATTTTACCACTTTCAAAGCTAGTTTGGTATACTGGTTAAGGCATCAGGCTAGAAAACAGCTGGATGACCTTGGGCCGGTCACTTTCTCAGCCCTGGGAAGGAAGTAATGGCAAACATTACTTCCTTCTGAAAAATCTTGCCAAGAAAACTGCAGGGACTTGCCTAGGGAGTTGCCAGGAATCAGGAATTACTTGAAGGTATACAGTATACAAATACATGCAGAAAAAAAGTTGAGTGGTTTAGGATACTGGGAGCATGTTTTCCTTTTTAGCTGCTGGCACTGCCTTACCTGGCCATTTTGGCTTGGGCCTGGACACCTGGCTTCTGCACGGGTATCTGCCCAAGTCATTTTGATAGATCTTATCTGGAAACCTTACAAATACAGGGTTAGCACCCTGTTTCTAAAACATGATTCCAACATTCTTTGAAAGAGCTAGGCCTGCGTTTAAAAAGCAAGTGCTCTCTTAAGAAAATGCTAGTCAGATGCTGCACTGAACATCAATTTAGTCTGGGAGAAGAAGCCAGCTTCCAACCATCTTTCTATTAAGATGGGCATTTGTTTATTACCAGGGAAGTCAGGGGGAAGAAAAGGAAAATATTCTGCCAGATGGATGCTGCTTATTCTGTCATAGTGAATGTATTACAGGTTTCCCACTATTTTTGCCCTCAAAAAGTTTAACCTGGCTGTAGGTTTTGCTGTCTTTGATACTTTGGTTGTGGGAACAATGGTGTCTCTTTGCCATCCAGGCTCTTTCTGGATGCTTTAGAGGTGTCATTCCATTGCAGCACAAACTCAGGACAGAGCTTGCTCCTTTTCAGGTCTGCTCTCTGACTTCATTGCACCCTCTTCCTCTATGCCTATTAGCCTGGAGCAAATTGAGAGGGAGAAAAGGCACCTATGGTAATTTCCTTGCTATCTCACTTTCATCCCAGTGACCTGCCAGTTGGTCTGTTTTTGAGCAGGAGTCCAATGGTCCTTGAGTCTGCTGTTCAAAGCATCCACCACACTCACCCAGCCTTGCCAGACCATAATTAAAGAGAAGAACTGGTGATGGGTTTTCCCCATCAGCAACTGATGCCAGGGGAGGGGAAGTCCACTTAAGGAAACTTTCATCTTAACTTTCCTGCATTAACACTACAAAGATGGACTACTAGTTGGCCACGTTACTGATCGCTTTATTAACAGGTGTCGAAGAAACACAATTTATGCAGACTTATGCAGACTGGGGGACGGTATTAAAAGATGTCTGGCTGGGCCCTTTCCGAGGTTCTCTTAAACAGTAGCATTGTGATAGTTTCAATTTATTGTAATGTAACTTTTATTGCATGCAACACAGGAAACTGCTTAAGAGTGAAGGAATTACACACACACACACAAAATCAAAAACATATCCCAAAAATTTCTAGGCAAGTCAGCAAATCTAAATTTCTTGAATGTGGAGCCTTTGCATAATTTATTACAGTCTTTTGCAGAGCAAACGTTAATAAATATTTTATGGCATCACAAATGTGAGAGTTGCAATTTGACTCATGTTTGGAATTTTTTTTTCTTTCTGTAATTTAGTAAACGGAAACTTCTCGGCAAAGTAAACCGCAAGGTACTGATTGACAGTGGCGGCTGGTTACTGTAAAGTCCCAAGTTAATTCTGGATGTATACATCGTATACATTACATCGAAGCCTACGCCGCTAAGCAGACGGTTTGGGTTTGTACTTTGTACCATAAGCTAAGCTGTATAACAGGTAACCAAGATTAACCCAACATGGCTTGTTGTGCAAATGCAGCGCCTGGATCTTGATGCGTCCTGCCTAACTGTGTGGTGGGAGCTGATGTCCGAGGACAACCAAAGCTGTCAGAGCAGGCGGGGAGGGGGGGGGAGAGAGGGAGAAGAGAAGACAGGAAAGCGAAGCCATCCCCGCAAACCCAGCTACAACAACCGCAGCTCTCCGCGAGCGCGCAGGGAACAAAACAACAGGAAACAAAGCACGTGACTCGGATCATATGAGTGGCTGGTACTTTAAAAAAAAAAAAAACAGGGGAAGACGAAAAACAAACAACAAAAGTCAGGTTCGCAAAGCAGAAGAATCGGCCAAGGGCGCCAGAGGAACGGATCAACTCCATCAAAGGAGGCCAACTTCCAGGAACGGGAGGAGAGCGCGGCAGGAGATCTGAAATCTCCCTACTCCTCGGACGGGGCTCTTACCTAACTGGCACCACCCGAGAAGACCCTCCGTATCTTTGCTACGGTTGCTGCTCTCATCCTGGGTCGCTCCGTCTCTCGGCAAAGGCTCGAGCGGCGAAAAGGAGGAGGCGGGGGAGCAGCAGCGGCGGGAGGGGCGTCGACTCCGGCGCTGGAGAGGGCTTGAAGTCAATAATAGCCGCTTCTTAAGGCCCTAATACTCCTCGCGGGGAGAGCAACCGATCCGCCGCCCCTCCTAAGCATTAGCGCCGAAGAGCGAGCGGGGGCAGCTCTGCTGTTGACAAACCCCAATCGCACAAGATGGGACGGGACGGTCCTTCCGAGGGCGGGCTCAGTCCGCTTCAGGAGACTCCGGTTCCCCATTCGCGCAGGCCACGCCTCCTCGGAGAGACTCCGTGGGACTCTGCACGGAACTGCCAAGGTGAGGGGGGGGCGGGGGGTGAGAAAATGGGAAAGGGTGAAATGGCCTTCTGAGGGCCAGGTCTCTCAACCTCTTCCAGAGCTGAAGAAGCTTCTTGGATGAGAAGCGAAACGTCTTCAGAGAAAAACCAGAAAGTCCAATTTCTGAAAATTGGGACAAGCGTGACCTGGATGACTGAGAAGCTCCATAGAGGAAAGGGGAAAAAAAATTCCCTCTGAAACTTTCGGCTCAGGTTGTTTCTGCTATAGCAGACCAAAGGGAGCCTTCCCTCCACAGGAAAGGGGAGATTTCAAACCAAATAAACAAGCAGTAACAATATCCCAGGATGTCCTCGACATACAACAGTTTGTTTAATGACCGGTTGAAGTTACAACGGCACTGGAAAAAAAGGGACTTATGACCATTTTTCAACCATTGCAGCATCCCCATGGCCATGAGGTCAAAATTCAGACGCTTGGCAACTGCCTCATATTTATGATGGCTGTACGTCATCAGCTTTTGCGACTTTCTCACCAGCAAAGTCAATGGGGGAAGCCAAATTCACTTAACAACCGTGTTATTAATTTAACAACTGCAGTGATTCACTTAACAACTGGGGCAAGAGAGGTCGTAGCGTGGGCCAAAACTCACTTAACAAATGTCTCGCATAGCAACTGAAATTTTGGCCTCGATTGTGGTCGTAAGTCGAGGTCTACCTGTACTGTTTTTATTGCTGTCGTCGATTGTGGTTGTAAATTGAGGACTACCTGTATTTGTTTGAATTCTTCCTGTCTCAGGTCTATTGAAGTTGAAATATATTTATTGCAGAAATTCATGGGAAGACAGTTCCAATAGTTTTCAGCTAGCCCAGCCCTGGTGTCTCACTTATATTGTTTCTATGTCAAACATCTGGAAACCATCACCAGTTTGGCCAGGAAGACTATAAAAAAGGATCAAATCTCAGCCTTTTGAGTTTTACGCAGACTTGGCTAGAGTAGCCAAGAATGGCAGTCCCTTTTATTGAAAACAACATGTTTGTTTCATATCCCTGAGAAAAGGTACGTTCATAAATGCAGATCAGTACATCCGTTTAACCAACAGGGTTCATACAAAAAGTACCACTGGGCCAATATTTTGAGAAGCCATATGTTGCAAATAAGATTGTGGAGGATGTTTGCTCAGAGTTTACTTTGGAAGATGAAATAAGGAAATGATGATTGGTTCCTTGTATTTAGAAAGATGAAACTGGAATGTTTTCAATTTTAGTGAGTTTTACTGCTACAGTACCTTCTTGCCTTAGGAAGACGCTTTAATATCAGAAAGCGCTCATGCTATTTTGTAAGCCTACAGTGGCCTTTGCAAAAGAATTGTGTTGACAGGTATATGCATTGCTCTGAAAAATCAAGTCATAAGCATACCCAAGCTTCTTTATAGAGAACTCATTTAGGGAGGTTGATTCCAATTATTTCCCTCCTCAGAAAGTTCATTAAATTAATTGATGCGGAAGACATTTTGGAATGATAGCACTTACATTTCTCCGATATCCATTCTCCTGTCTTCTAAATACAAGTCCTGATTAAAAATGCCATGCTGCCCGAGAGAAGGATCCTTTGGCCTTAAATATGGTAGTATAGAAATGCCACATTTTTAGCATAAAGTACAAGTTACTTGCTGGAAAAATATTTAAGCATTTTTGGAATCTGTTATGTCTGGAACATCATGTCCCCTGAGATCACATTAACCCTGATCCTGCTGATCTTTCATAAAATGTTAATCTGGAGGTGCTACAGGCCCTGCTGATCAGGTTAGATGGCCAGTTGAGAGATCTCTGTTAATAGTTTTGTGACCATTGTTGATTTTCTAATTCCTTAGTAATATTTTATTGTATTTATTTTAATATTGTTGGCTTCATAGAGTTACATTTACAAAACGGGTGGCAATATAAATGGAATGAATAAATAAATGTGCATACGTGTTAAGAAACTTACAGCTGGCTTCCCTAACATTAGTGTTTTGTGTGTATGACTAATAGTCAGTCTCTCATGATTTTGCCAATCTACTCAGATCTCTGAAGAACATCTGCTGAGCCCATTCTGAGATCTTCGTCCATTGCATCTTAAGTTATAAAAATTGAGGATCCTTGCCTTATTGTTGAAAAGAAGACTAACAAAGAATTATTGTGGCTCCAATTCCCCCCTCCCCTGGTTTTAGTAATATTATACTACTAATATAATAATAATAACCAAACTTGAAAGAAATGTAGCAAAAAAAAAATCAAAATTGCATTAAAATCAATGACGAATAGTTCAGACTATAGTAAAAGAAATTATAGTTTGGAATAACCAGGCATTGTTCACTAGTGGCTATATAATTTATAAAAATCCCATTGTATCCCATTTCCATCTTATTGTATCTATGGAACAGAGTTAAGATTGTGAAGCTCATAGGTTTAACTTTAGGTTCCCTAAACTTTACATCTATTAAATTTATTATTTATTTATTTATTTATTTATTTATTTATTTATTTATTTATTTATTTATTTATTTTTCAATTTATATACCGCCCTTCTCCCTGAGGACTCAGGGCGGTGCACAGCCAGAATTAAAAACATGAAATACAAATATTAAAAAACAATTAAAATCTATATAAATTTGGCCCAAAATTTAAAAAACCACAAACCAATTAAACATTTAAAAATTTTTTAAAAAATTTCTTCCTAAGCCAGCCCAGCTTGCTGGAAAAAGTGGGTTTTAAGGGCACGGCGGAAGGCACTGAGGTCTTGGATTCTCCTTATCTCTGGAGGCAGCTGATTCCAGAGGGTAGGTGCCCCCACAGAGGAGGCTCTCCCCCTGGGGGTCACCAGCCTACATTGTTTGTATCATTAGCCAGCCCTTTCCTTAAGAAAAACACCCCCTGCTACAGTATCTGTTTCATTTAAGACTTTTTCTGTTCTTGACATTTTAGAACACAATGATGTTCAAATGAAAACATTTGAAAAACAATTTTTCAATAAAATTTTAAAACTGATCTAGGCTGCAGAAAACTGATGAGGTATCCAGATGACCTTGAAAGTAAGTTAAATGCCAATTCAGGAAATATGCCTGTCAACACATTGTATTAGTAATGCATCATTAATGGAAATGGATGCTTGCTTTATTCTGTTAATTGATTTTTGTTTATTTTCTACAATTAAACTCCAAAATTCTCCGTGAATGAACTATAAAAACAGCCATCTACCTGACTTTAACCAGTATGTCAGGTTTTTACATTTTGGCACATCATTTTAAGTTTTCTCCCAAAGGCTAAACAGCTACATTTAAATTTGTTTATCTTCAGTCTAATTTGAATTTACGTAAGTAATAATGTGTTGTATGGTTTTGAAACATTGCAACTTTACAGTTCTATACTGTATTTTCTAATTAACTCCTCTTCCTCTTCTTTTCCTAAGAATTGCCATTTGTAATGGCCTCAAAGACACTGGTGAGCTATAGAATCATATATTTCAACAGCTTTTAACCTTTTTAATAGTAAGGTTGCTTTATTTATTGCTTTCTTATTAATAATATTGCTCTGAATATTTCATAGATGTGGATTAATAAGCAAAAAGGTGTGGTAATTAAATCTGAATATTTGTGTGATTCTTTTTATAAAGGACATTACATACATGTATGTGTATGTAACATACACATTACATACATGTGTAACATACATATTTATCAGTTTATGGATCCATGAAATCTTCTTGTTGCATGTAGCAAGGCAGAGAAGATAAATTGTTCAAATCCTGTGAGAAGTGTGTGTGACCTGGATAAAGATATGCCAGGGATGAACAACTGTGGCCCCTTTATGACCTGTGGACTTCAACTCCTAGAATTTCTCAGCAAACCATACTCAGCCAATCATGGCTCAGGAATTCTGAGAATTGAAGTCCACAGGTACAGTGGTGGAATTCTTTTTTTTTTTTACTACTGGTTCTGTGGGCATGGCTTGGTGGGTGTGGCAGGGGAAGGACATTGCAAAATCTCCATTCCCACCCCACTCTGGGGCCAGCCAGAGGTGGTATTTGCTGGTTCTCTGAACTACTCAAAATTTCCACTACCGGTTCTCAGAACCTGCTGAATAGCACCCCTGGACAGGTCATAAAGGGGCCATAGTTGTCTACCCCTAAGCTATGTGTAAGGTTTGGGAAAGTCATATTTATAAGCTACTAGGTAGCTACTACCTCAGCACCTGCTAACAGGAATGTGACATGACAAAGAACTCACTTCTTTTAAGATTAAGCCAGAGGAGGATGGTGATCATATCATAGCAGGAAAGAGATAAACAAAATTCATTTCTACTGCCATCTGGTGGTCTTCTACATTTATGCAGCCCGAAGTGGATAATTAGGGAAGCAGAAAACAGGATGGCCCCACTACCCAGTTTGAGCAGCTACAGTAGTTATTTCCTTATTTTCTGCTTTTTTACACTTGGTTTCTATGACCATTGTGCTCAATAGGATAAAAAGGATTAAGATAAAAGATCTCACTGGGAGACCACAGCAGATTAATTCCATACAGAGAGCAGCAAACACCTCTAATGAAAACAGATCACCTTAATTGTTTTTGCAGAAAACAAAATCCAAGAATGGAATAAAAACAAAGGCAATAGTATCTAGACCCCTCCAATACAGAGACATACACCAGGTATGTGGCAGGATGATTGCATTATACAACTCTGATAAAGAAGCCACCAATCTTACTGGTCATTCTTTAATTTTGAATGGCCTCTATTTAACAAACAAAGTCGACAGTGTTGATCCGAAGTCCCAAAGGTGCTTTTTCAAGAGGAAACTGGACTTTTTCTTCAAAGAAAAACCAGAAAGTCCAGTTGCCTCTTGAAAAAGCACCTTTGGGGCAACCATGACCCAGATGACTGAGAATCTCCATAGACTTCTTGATCTGAAGAATCATCAGTACTTTTTTTACAGAGTGTCCCACGTTGATTCTGTGACAGCAGTTTAACCAGGTTTGTCCATTCAGGCTGACGGTTCATAAAAAGGAAAGAAGTAAAAGAATGAAGATTCCCACCCCCACATACCCCCACCCACCAAGGACAGGCTGGCAGATGTTATAATCCAAATAATGTCCACTTTTCCCATCCAGTTAATTCCAGGACATTCGTCTGGTTTAGCCAAACCTATCCAAAAGACCACATCCCCAAGTTCGTCTACAGCGATCACCCTGGAGAGAGGGTTTCCAGAGAAGCAGTTTTGTTTCCATCTTTACAGGAGAAACAACCAATGGTCCAGCCTCACAAAACAGATCAGATGGATGCTGCAAAACCTGGAAGACCAGAGTAACAAAATAACAAGAGTTGGAAGGGATCTCGTAGGTCATCTAGTCCAACCCTACTAAGCAGGAGACCCTACATTATTTCTGACAGATGGCAGTCCAGTCTTTTCTTGAAAGCCTCCAGTGATGAAGCTCCCAAAACTTCTGAAGGCAAGCTGTTCCATTGGTTGATTGCTCTCACTGTTAGAAAATTTCTCCTTATTTCTAGGTTGAATCTCTCCTTGATCAGCTTCCATCCATTATTCCTTGTCTGGCCTTCAGGTGCCTTGGAAAACAGGTCGACTCCCCTCCTCTCTTTGGCAGCCCCTCAAATATTGAAACATGTCATTCCTGGTCCTTCTCTTCCCTAGACTAGCCATGCCCAGTTCCTGCATGTTTTTAGCCTCCAGTTCCCTCATCCCCAGATAGCAGCGAAGAGCCAGCGGTTCCCCTCTCGTCCTTCCCCCTCCGCTCTCCTTTCCTCCGCGGGCGCCTCTCGTCCTTCTGCCTTCTCCCGCTGCCTCCCCACCTCCTCCCTTCCCCTCCCCGCGCCGCAATCCTCGTCCTTCCATTGGCTACCACGCCGAGGAGCACCGGCTGGAGCCTTTTGCCTATTGGCCGAGGTGCCTCTGCAGGACGCCGAAGAGCGGAGGGGGCTTGCTGGCTCTGTCGTTCCGGGTGGCGCAAGCGCATTGGCTTCCGTTATTGTTCACAATTGTAGCGGAGCCGACGGGTAACATTGTAGCTGTGAACGCCCCCTCCGGCTTTCTGCCTCCCTCGGAGCGACGCCTTGCAGCCCCGTTGAGTTCGGCGGCGGCGGCTGGAGCAGCAGCATGCCGGTGAGCCACTCACCCCAGCCTTCCCCTCTGCTCCTTTCCGCCCCGGCTTCTTACGCCCCGGCGCGCCGCGGCCCGTTGCTAGGGACGGCGCTGCCCAGGAGAGCCAAGCGAGGTTTGGCATCAGGTGGTGGGAGGGTGGCGGGGTGGCTGCTGGGTGCGGGAGTCTGCAGTGGGCTGGGCAAGGGGGCTTTAGAGAGCTTTCAGGGATGTCGCAAGGCCGGCCCTCCTGGGGTGGATCTGGAGACCTCTTCCCCCCCCCTAAAACGCCACCAACCAACCAATCAGGAGTCCGAAATAAAGCATTAGGAGGTCGGGAAGCAATCGCCCATGAGCAGCCAGGTCTCAGGTTAAGGTAACCTTCCCCTCCCCATCCAGATGGGACGGGCGACCCCGCCCCTCCTTGACCTCACGCATTAAAACCTAGGGCTTGGTTGGTTGCCAGTTACAGGTAGTCCTCGGCTTACGACCGCAAAATTTGTACAGCCGCAATTGAGCCCAAAATTTCCGTTTCTCAGCGAGACAGCTGTTACTGTGAGTTTTGTCCCATTTGACGACCTTTTTTTTTTTTTTTTTTGCCAGAATTGTTAAGTGAATCACTGCATTTTGTTAGTAACATGGTGGTTAAGTGAATTTGGCTTTCCTGTTGACTTTGCTTGTCAGAAGGACCCAAACGAGGATCACATGAGCCCCCGGGAAACCGCCAATCGCCTTATCGGTATCTAGTCAGAAGATAATAAAAGTCCAAGGGAAACACATTCTACTGATTATTTAAATATGTGTATTAGATGAAAACTATATTTTAAAAGGAATAAATACATTTCTTCTAAAACATCTAAAGTAGCGGTCCCCAACCTTTGTGGCTTGGAAGCCTCGCTTGTAGGGGGGGAGAGAAGGGAACCGGGCCGCATGAGTGGTGGACCAGTGCACACATGCAGCTTGACTTGCGTAAGTGATGGGCCAGCGTGCACATGCATGCACATGCAGCTCGACTGCAAGTTGCGCTGCATGCATATGTATGTGCATGCCAGCCCACCGCTCGCATCAAACTGTGTGTGTGTGCCAGCCTGCCGCTTGCATCAATTAAGCTGCACACATGCATCTGTGCACCGGCCTGTGGCTCAGTTGCGAATAGACCATGGTCTGGTAGTGGGCCATAGCCCGGCAGTTGGGGACCGCTGTTTTAAAGTAAAGTATCTTTATTGGGCCGGCCTATCCACAAGAAAATCTTGCCAGATCAAATGCAAAAATATTTCATAAAACATTTTGGTGCTCCTTACTATTTTTTTAGTGACCACTTTAATATAATCCAAAAATAGAGGATCTCATATTTTCCAAAAATAGTTATTGCCAAATTGCTTCAGGAAGTGTTTTATTTTTTTTTTCCTATGGAGTTACAACTGTAATTTGGTATCTTGGTTTTGTTTCTTGCTCTTTGCTGAATAATAATGGGGCATTTCTTTCTCCATGTAGATCAACAGATCTGAAAAGCCAGACAAATCTGATAATTCCGATAATGTCAAAGTTGTGGTTCGTTGCCGGCCGCTCAATGAGCGGGAGAAGACCATGTGTTATAAAATGGCTGTCAATGTTGATGAAATGAGAGGCACTATTACTGTGCATAAAACAGATTCTTCCAATGAACCTCCCAAGACGTTTACTTTTGATACTGTATTTGGGCCAGAGAGCAAGCAACTCGACGTCTATAACTTGACTGCAAGGCCAATTATTGACTCTGTGCTGGAAGGTTACAATGGTGAGTGCTTCTTCATTCTAACGGGATGGAGAAGGGGAGGCAGGAGAGCCAGATGTAAACACATTCTTTTGCAGCACAATTGCCTTTCCTAAATATTAGAACTACTCTGCATTTGTGTGGGGTGTGTGCATGTGTGTATGCATGTGTGAATAGATAGGTATAGACACACGCGCAACTTTTGCTGTTCTATTTCAGTATGGAGCCCCCTATTTACAAAATGGATTTGCTTCTTGTAACGTATCTATTTTGAGCCACAGAGAAACAATCATCAATAGAGTCCTTCAAAGTGCACTAAGATAGAGAAGGATTGTACTTAGCTTTTGTGGAAACCTTTTTGCTCAGAAAAATAATCATATGACTGTCTGCCTTTCTTCACCTATATATATACTAGCTGGACGCCTGTGCTTCGCTATGAAACTATGTGCTCGGGCTTGATAAATTGACACTTGCAGCCTGAAACTAAATGTAGAATGTGTAATAGTGTGTTAATATAATGCACCTGGCAGTTGGAACAGAGGGGGAGGGGGAGTAGAATGTCCCAGCCCACAGCATCTATTGGTATTCATCTGACTAGCATCCTGTCAGTGTGTGAGAGAGTTGAGGGGTGTTTGGAAACTCAATATTTGCTGTGTGAGCAAGGAGACAGGAAGGAGACTGGGCGTGGTTTAGCTCAACTGTTCTGTAGTAAAGCTGCTTGCTGCTGTGAAAGTAAAACTGAAAGTGAAACTCCTCTCCTCTGCTTGTGTTTTGCATTTGGAACAGATTTCTTTTGAGGTGGAGAGGGGGAGTAGAACTCCTTAGCATTAGAGCGTGTTAATAATAATATAGGAAATACTAATGCTCTGATGGTCATTTCAAAAAATCCTTTCTTAGTGAGCACCTAGAAGCCAAGAGGAACATACGTGGCAAATTTCAAGTTTGTAGGCTTTACGGTTCTGGAGATTTCGTGATTAATGTATGAGTGGTTTTCGCTTTTATATATATAGATAATGCAAGATATCAGTCCAGTTAAACTTATTAAGTCAGGATCAGCCAATTCAACACTTGCAAAAGGCATCAGAGTCGGGTCTGTCAAAACTAAACTCTACACAGGTAGTTCTCAATTTACAACAGTTCAATTAGTGACCATTCAAATTTACAGTGACACTGAAAAAAGTGGCTTATGACCATTTTTCACACGACCTTGTAGCAGCCCCATGATCATGTGATCAAAATTCAAATGTTTGGCAACTGCCTCATATTTATGATGGCTGCAATGTCCCAAGGTCATGTGATCACCAATTGCAACCTTTTGATGAGCAAAATCAATGGGGAAGCCAGATTCACTTAACAACCATGGTACTAACTTATCAACTGCAGTGATTCACTTAACAACTGTGACAAGAAGTGTTGTAAAATGAGAGAAAACGCACTTAACAAATGTCTCACTTAACAGAAATTTTGGGCTCAATTGTGGTCATAAGTCAAGGACTAACTGTACAAGTCTAAATATACTTGTTTGCCCCTAACAGTTACAAGGACGTTACAGGTAGTCCACCTTGTTCAGTAACCATTCAAAGTTGCAACAGCATTGAATGAGGGGATATACAACAGATCCTCATAGTTGTGGCCATTGCAGCATCCTGTGGTCGTGTAATCACCATTTGAGATCTTCTTTCCTGGCTTTTCACAAGCAAAGTCAAGGTCAGAAATGATAGCCAGGATGCTGCAACCGCTTGAGATTCACCAAAGAATGACAACTGGGATTGCTGGAACTGCCATCATAAATTAATGGAGTCACATGACATCACACTGCATAACCACATCACTTAGCAGTGGAGTTCCTGGCCCCAATTACTGTTGGTAAGTGAGGACTATGCTTTGTATATGCAACTCCAAAGTTTTTTTCTGGTGAGACATATGTGATAAGTCAGTTCTTTGGTTGTTGAGAGTTGGGGTGTTCAAAGATGCCCGGTTTTATTTGGCTGGACTCAAAGGACACTGAACCTGATTTTCACATTGTGGATTAATATGCACTTATCCTTCATTTTGTGAAAATATTTTCTAATGTTTAATAAATATACCGTACATAGAAAATTGTATTTTAGGCTTAGGAAAAAAATATATGGGTAGTTCTCAAATTACAACCACAATTGAGCCCATAATTTCCATTGCTAAGTGAGACATTTGTTAATTAAGTTTTGTCCCATTTTACGACTTTTCTTGCCATAGTTGTTAAGTGAATCACTGAAGTTGTTAAATTGGTAAGACGGTTGTTAAGTGAATCTGGCTTCCCCATTGACGTTACTTGTCAGAAGGTCTCCAAGATGCTCATAATGATCCCAGGACACCGCAACTGTCATAACCCTGAGTAAGTTGCCAAGCGCCTAAATTTTCATGTAACCATTGGGATGCTGCAACAGTCGTAAGTGTGAAAAATGGTCATAGGTCCCTTTTTTCAGTGCCGTTGTAACTTCGAATGGTCACTAAACGAATTATTGTAGGTTGAGGACTACTGTAATTTGGGGAAGGTATATTTTTAAAGAAGAAGAAATCACAGTTTGATTCAGATATGTGATGAAACAGTGTCATGAATGAACATATGAGAAAATGACAGAAGAACTGTGTTTTTGCTTCATGCTTGGAAGTTTCATAGAGATCCTTACTTCTCGACATGTGCATGAACACCTAGGAGAGCCTGTGCCCTCCTGGTACTAGGAGTGATAAGAAAGGATTTATATTACAGGTACCATTTTTGCTTATGGACAGACGGGAACAGGAAAGACTTTTACTATGGAGGGTGTCCGGGCTGTACCAGAACTCAGGGGAATCATTCCCAATTCCTTTGCTCATGTATTTGGACACATTGCAAAAGCTGAAGGAGATACAAGGTAAAATAATTTGTTTTCTTTCTTCACATTCCTATCCTGCCAGTATCAGTTCCACTTCAGAAGGGCTTTCCTGGACCAGACTGAAATTCCACCTAGTCCAGGATTTGGTTTCCAACTGGGGAAAATTAGGTGCTGGTGGGAAAACACAATCAGGATATGAAGGCAGCAGATGTTGTCACACTGAGAGCTGGAAGGCATTGCCAGTGCTACTTGGCTTTTTCTATCTAGAGTTTCAAGAACTTAGAAACAAATGCAGACTCCTTGCTTTTGTGAACCAAAAGCTCTATTCATGCATACATCCAGGCACACTTATCTAACTCAAAGTCTAGATGGCCAAGGTGGGTTTGAATTCCAGAAGAAATGAGGGAGGTACTTACTTACTCATTCTATACTTTCCAACAAATTTGACCAATAATGTTGTTTCACTTTTGTTATATCACTTGGTACTTTTTCTCCAGAGTGCCATTGTCTTATCCAGTTCACATGGGAACTGTCAGTTGTTTTAGGAATGATTCTTTTTCTTCAAAGTCATCTTTTTTGTCCTTGAACTGAATTTCTTTCTGCCTTTTTGGCCTTATATCTGTGGAGGGAAATACATCCTGCATTTTTCATATGTGCTCATTCACACAAATATATAGCCTAAAATTATGCATTATCACTCTACCATAAGAGTGATTGGTACGGCTTATTAGTGTCAGCATATTGGCATTAATATACTGATTGACATACATTTCATTAATTAGTCTGATTATACATGGTTAATGTATTTAAACACCATTCCTTTTAGTTTTCTTTTAATATCCAAAGATAGACAGCTTTTGAAATTTGCCTTACAATTATCTAATGCTCCTGTTGATTTGCCAGTAGCAATTAATTATCTAAACTGAATAGGTGTTTCATGAAAAAAAAATACTTCTATAGGACATACTGCTTCTAACAGCACTCAGCAGTACATATGTAAATTCTTGCTTGCAGAGTTTTCTTTGTCTTTTAATAAGCATCATAGAAACTTGCTTGCCACCCAAACTGAGATGGGTGGTATATAAATTTAATAAATAAATTTATAAACTTAATTAGGTATTTATTTAATTTAAAAAACTTGCAATCTACTAACTCAAGCCTTAGCTGAAATAAATATTAGGTACCAAAATTATTCTGAACACTCTAACTTAATGTAACCTGATTCTTAAACATACCTCTAAACTTTTGACTACCCAAAGCTTTCTTCATTTTAGTATAATTTAGAATAAATTCTCCAAGCTTCTCCATTTTACTCCAGCAATGTGAGATACTGAATACTTCAGAGAGGAGAAAGAAAGGGGATTCCTTAACATAGAAATCGCCTCACAAAAGAGTGGATGGATTCCATTGTCTTTACTTCATAACTTTATGGAAAAATCATACAGAGCATGACATTTCTGTTGCATTTCTGTCTCAAATACATTTCTTAATTTGAAATGCCCCAAATGGAATCTCCCCCCCCCCTAATAAGATAGAGGCTATAATTCCAGTGTATCTTCCCCTTTCTCTTTCTCCCCCCCCCCATTCATACATTAAAATTAATTCTGGCAATGTTTTTGCTGTAATTGTATTTTTAAACTTCAGGTTTTTGGTTCGAGTTTCTTACTTGGAAATCTACAATGAGGAAGTTCGTGACCTCTTGGGAAAGGACCAGACACAGAGGCTAGAGGTAAAAACTGAAATTCTTACCATTGTGAAAACTAGGTACATGATCACCTCTCTGCCGTTTACACCAGGGGTGAAATGCTCCTGGTTCGGATTGGATCGGTGTGGTTCGGCAATCCGGTAGCGATGGCAGAGCAAAGCTCCATCCACCCGCCTGGGTGTCGTTACTTCTTGGTTTTAACTGAGCCGAGGTGGCGCAGTGGTTAGAGTGCAGTACTGCAGCTACTTCAGCTGACTGCTAGTTTAGCAGATCAGCAGATCAAATCTCACCAGCTCAAGGTTGACTCAGCCTTCCATCCTTCCGAGGTGGGTAAAATGAGGACCCAGATTGTTGAGGGCAATATGCTATTTAGTGTACTGTCTTTGTTGTAAGCCGCCCAGAGTCCTCGGAGAGTGGGCGGCATAGAAATACGAATAATAAATAAATAAATAAATAAATAACCAGGAAGTAATATGTTCTTTACCTTCTGCGCATGTGCATAAGGTTTTGCGCATACACATAAGGTCTGTGTGCGCATGTGATGTGTGCGCACGCGCGAGCGAGCAAAGCGAGCACTTACAAACCGGTAAGGAAGGTAAGTAGATTTCACTCCTGTTTTACACAAATGACATTACAGTGCTCACCTCTGATTTATTATGGCTTTTCACACAGTCAGATGTTTTGATTGGATTTGCCATTTTTATCCAGCTACCAAATCCTTCCCAAGTCCCTGGGATAGGCAAATGTTGTTTGATGGTATTAAAGGTATCATCACAGGGTGAAAGCTGTTCCAAGATAAGTTGCCTTTTGCATTTGACTGATGGTTATTTTGTCAATGTTGATGGTGCTTCGGGTGTTTTGGCATTTCACCCAAGGCACCTAGTCCTATTGGTATTATCTTTGTTTCTTTTGCCACAGTTGTTCTACTTCTATTTGTAAGTGTTTATGTTTTGTGAATTTTTTCAGTTCTTTCTCTTCTCTTCTGCTGTCTCCAGATACTACAAAGTCCTCTATCCAGATTTTTTTTGGTCTTTCTTATCAATAGTAGTTAAGTCTAGAGTGTTATGGGTGCTAGTTTTTACACATGCTCACACAAACAGACTGAATATACTAATATTCCTGTCTTTTTTTCTCCACAACAACAATACTGTGAGATAGACTGGAGTAGACTGGGTTGAGGGAGAGTAACTGGCTCAAAGTCACTCAGCCAGCTTTTATGCCTAAAGGATGCCTAGAACTCACAGTCGCCTGGTTTCTAGGCCAGCACCTTAATCACTACACCAGACTAGCTCTCTTTAATATTCTAAGAACATAAATACTTGTATGGTCTATTCCACTGAATATAAAGAACACCAGGAATAATTGTTTTAAAATACATATTGTGCATAGAAATTATTAACTAAAATGTCTTATAGGTTAAAGAACGACCCGATGTAGGAGTCTATATCAAAGATCTTTCAGCCTACGTTGTAAACAATGCAGATGACATGGATAGAATTATGACTCTTGGCCATAAAAACCGTAAGTTGCATAGCCCTAGTTGAGTGCTTCATATTCTTTGTGGAATGTCCTCAGTTTCATTAATTGTAATTATTCATTATAAAAGTGTAAGAAAATCTATCTATATAATATTTATGGTGATTCCTTTGTCTTTTCCAGTGCAGCTGGCTCAGTACATGTGTTTCTACAAATGCAGCCGTTGATATAAAAACGTGATCAAATTTGATTTGGTTCCTGAAGCTTGCTTAAGCTTTTCATTTTTATAATTAATGTAAATATAAAAAACCATGCAAGCAAGCTGAAGACAGCTTGAGTAGATAGAGTTTTGATACCTGTTCATTCATTCTGTTATTTTTTCCTTCCCCCACAATGTTGGAACAGGGCTGCTAGAGCAGTGTCAAAAAGTCAAGATGTTATTAATTCAAGCTTTTATATTCCCTTTTCTGTGTCAATAGGTTCTGTTGGCGCCACTAATATGAATGAGCATAGTTCCCGTTCTCATGCTATCTTCACAATCACAATTGAGTGCAGTGAGAAGGGTGTAGATGGGAATATACATGTGCGTATGGGCAAGCTACATCTAGTAGATCTTGCGGTAAGTTTTTTCTTTTCATAAGTTTGTAGCATGTTTTGTCACAGCAGAGGTGGTATTCAGCAGGTTCTGACCAGTTCTGGAGAACCGGTAGCAGAAATTTTGAGTAGTTCTGAGAAACAGCAAATACCACCTGTGACTGGCTCCCATCTATTCTCTTCCTCCAGAGTCCCAGCTGATCGGGAGGGAATGAGGATTTGGCAGTAACCTTCCCCTGGAGTGGGGAGGGAATGGGGAATGGGGATTTGGCAGTATCCTTCCCCTGCCACGCCCACCAAGCACGCCCACAGAACTGGTAGTAAAAAATTTTTAATCCCACCACTGAATTATAGCTATTGTCAGGACTTCCTCTGTTCCTAAAGAAACTGCTAGAAATTGCTAGTTGGAGTGGAGGATTTCTTCATGTCCTTAAATGAACCTTCATTTCCAAACCTATGCTGCCTTACCTCTTTAAGGGCCCCTTCTCTATTGGTGTGGGCTTTTTGTGCCTCCCCTCTTGCATGTGGTTTCAGATCAAGCAGGCAGCCCTTTTCAGTTGCTTTCTTTAATGCTCTTCTTTGAAGAAAGTATTTCTGGAAGAGCAGAAATGTCCCTTAACTCTCTGCCTCTTTCTCTCTTCCTAAAGGGTTCAGAAAGGCAAGCAAAAACTGGAGCTACTGGACAACGACTGAAAGAAGCAACAAAAATAAACCTTTCTCTCTCCACCCTTGGGAATGTCATCTCAGCACTGGTGGATGGAAAGAGCACTCATGTGCCTTACCGTAATTCTAAACTGACCCGGCTACTCCAGGATTCTCTTGGCGGCAACTCCAAAACTATGATGGTAATAATAAGGAGACATTAGTGATTTGTGTAGGGCAAGTAAATGGCAATCCGGAGGCTACCAGGTTCTGGATGGGGGAAGCAGGTTCAAGCTCAATCCAAACAAGATGGAGTTACTGTTGATTCAGAGATTTCAGCACTACAACTCTTTGACTCTTGATGGTATTGTTCTACCCTCAGAAAGAAAGTCAAGGGTCTTGCACTCGCAGCTCTTGCTCAAAGAGCAGATGAAGACTGTGGCCAGAAGGGATTTTGCAGTGTGTGGCTGGTGGTGTGCCTTATCTTGAAGAAGATGCACTGAAAACAGTTACTTGTGCCCTTATCAGCTCTAGATTAAATTACTGTAATTTGCTTGATGGATGGCAGCTCCTGGACCAGTAATCTCAGCTGGTCCAGAACAGAGTGGAATGCACACTCAGTGGTTAGTGGCATTAGTGCCGTGGTACTCTTATGATGCAGGAGCTACATTGGCTACCAGTAAGGAATTCAAGTGCTAATCACTATCTTTAAAGCCCTATGTGGCTCAGGGCCTGAATATCTTAGAACCCTTGATAGTTTCTGTCTGTCCCATGGCAACAACTAGGGACTGCTTACTAATGAAAGCCACCTCCCAAGAGGTGCAGAAGGAAGGGGCCTGACAGCAAATGTTCTCTGTAATATCTTTCTTCTTTTGGAACAGCTTCTTCCTTGAACCAAGGATGCCCCCCCACCATCCTCACAGCTTTCTGGAAGCAAGTGTACATATGGTTCTGGAAGGCCTTGGGGATTAAGCAGCAGTGCCATATCAAATGTTAATTAGCTATTATTTTAGTATCAAAATTGGAAAAATTGTTTATATTGATAATTTATAATTCTGATTTTATTGTACATTGTATGCAGTACAATATACAGTTGTGTTATACTGTAATTCTGCAAGCAAAATACATTAATAGCTTCAGCTCCTAGTTCTCCTTAATTATTCTTCTCACCACATATTTTCTATTTGCAAAGAATGCTAAATCCCACATGCAACCTCGAATCCTCATTTTTCAGCTTTTGAAGTTGTCTCTAATACCTGAAAATCAGTGGTAGCGTTTCCAAATGTTTCGTGGCAAGAAATATATAAAAACTCACACTCAGATTATCTTAATTGTAATGCCCCTCCCACATCTTTTCAAGAAAAGATGTAGTATCTTGATTTAATCAATGTGATTTTGCAACATCCTTCTGATGCTGGGGCCATTAGCCTACCACAAATGCAAATCCAAAGGGTTGGCCAGTCCAGCATACATGTTCATTCCCTGTTTCCTTTTCTTCATACAACAATCCTATAAAATAGACTGTTTGGTAGTAACTTTCAAAAGTTCATCTGCTGAAGCTTTAAGAAACTGGTGAAAGATAAATCAAATGCTTTAATCACTGCACTAAGCAGATCTTCAATGATAGTTGAATTAACTTGGGTGCAGAGATCATGAAACTCTAGATTTCTATCTCTCTGTCTCTCTGTTTCTCTTTCTCTCCTTTAAAAAGAGCCCCTTATAGGAGATAAATCTCTACAAATAGGCTTTGTTAGTCTGTAGGTTTCCACAGTGTAGTAACATTTTTAAAATTTTAGCTTCTCTATTCACCATTGAAAAATGGGGGATAGCTACATAGAATGGATCAGTTGCCTCAGAGGAATCAAGGGTTGCTTGGTGTAGCTGGGTGGGTAGAGATGTCCTTTGGGAAGTTTTTTTTATGTCTGAGATGCTCCATTCCAGTTCCTTTTTAAATGTCAAGTTATCACAAGCAGGCAGTGTTTGCTTCTTGGAGCATGCTTCCATGGAGCATGGAAAGTCCTCAGTGAGCTTTTTTGCGCACCCTTTCTTTCAGGTTTTTTTCCTCTTAAAGCTTTTTCATAGTTCTGCAAATGTTGGATTTTCCTCAAGCTTGTTGAATTCTCCCTCTTGATATAACATCTACTCCCAGAGGTGATGCTTCCCAATTGGAATTGTGTCAGTTGCCCAATTCATTGCAGTTCAGTAAGGATAAATTATGAACATTTGGTTTCCCTCCAAGCTTCCCATGCCAGGAATGTAAAGAATTGGTGCAGTGGAAGTGATCAGTGGTTCTGGTTTTGATGGTCCTGATCACCTGCCTATTGTGGAGAATGCCAGTGTCCAAGCATAGCTGGAGAGGTGTGCGATTTTTGGCTTTGAGCATTTCTTGATTGAGTTGTAAATGTTTCCCATGTGCTTAGTTTTGAAAAGCATACAAAATGTTCTTGCGCTTAAAATCCAACTACCGGTATGTTAGAAATCTAGCTTCAGCTTACATTTGACCATAATGTTGCACTTTCTGTAAATTGAGAATTGGACTGCTGTGTACTTAATTGCAGGCTTTTATGCCTGTTTATATTTTTTTCTTTCTTCTTAGTGTGCAAACATTGGCCCAGCAGACTACAATTATGATGAGACCATCAGCACCCTGCGATATGCTAACCGTGCTAAAAATATCAAGAATAAGGCTAGAATTAATGAAGATCCAAAGGATGCCTTACTTCGCCAGTTTCAAAAAGAAATAGAAGAACTTAAGAAAAAGTTGGAAGAAGGTAATTTGTTCATTGTCTCCTATTAATACATCTGGCTTGTAATGTCCATTTTAAATACAGTCCAAGTTCTCCAATAAAATGGCGAACGAGGAATGTAGATTTTAATATATATATCGGATTATCCTGTGCTTACTTCAAGAAATTAGGATGATACACATATTTGTTTTCCTTCTATTTTATGTCTTTGAGCATCTTGTACTATAGCTTATGCTAGGAGATACTGAGTGTCCTAAACCTACCTGTCAAGTTTAGCAGTTTAATGTCTTCTTTAGTCCAAGTCCAACATGCAACCTCCATTCATGGTTTTAACTTCTTTCAATGAAATATTACATCTACCGATTAGATAGCAGCTAAGAATGTGTTACAGGCATCACCTATTCTTATTCCCTAAATGTAGGTTTGTTTGCATCAAATACAAAGCAGAAGGCACAGTCAGTTACATTTGATAAGAAACAGAGCCTTTGGTAGCAATATCACTTGCCAAGGATTTCTTGATAATTTGCTAATTATTTTTGATCAGTTTCTTTGTAGTCCTATTTTCTAACAAAACTTGTAAAATTAGATTAGGGTAAAATTAGACCGGGATTTAAATTAACACACCAGGATTCTGTAGATAAAAATTAATTTAAAATCTTTTGTTTCCTGAATTAAAAATGCCGAACTGCTGTAGGGGAAGAAATCTCTGGCTCTGAGACCAGTGGCTCTGAAGAGGATGATGAAGAGGATGATGGGGAAATTGGTGAAGATGGAGAAAAACGAAAGAAACGTAGAGGTAAGATGCTTTCAGATCACTTGATATCATCTTCATGTTTGTGCCTAAGCGCCCACTGCAGTAAACTTGTCCTTCTATAAAAACTGTATTTAGTTAAATCATAACAATTAAAAAGGTTTTTTTAAGGATAAAATAATTGTGGGGTGTAATGACGCTCAAATATCTTCTAGCTAGTATTGATGTTTCCTAGAAAGCACAAAAGTTAAGTTCTGGTCTGTCTTCTGAACTTTGGCTTCTACTTCATTTAAACCAATAAGTTTTAGAATTGGGGGTGTTTGCATATAGAAATTTGGTTGAGTGTATTGGACATTCATTCCTAAAGACAATATTTTTGTTTCCTGTTCGGTGATTGTGGGGGAAAATAACGATGGCATTGTTAAGTTTTACCTCTGAAAAATGAAGGATATCCTTCTGTTAACTTCAGGGACCCTCTAGAAAGAAAAAAGAATCTACAGGACTTTAAGCTTCCTGTTGATCTTCATTCAATTTAACTTAATTTTTAAAAGCTTAGTCATAATAATGTAGCTGTGAATAATACTGTAGTTTAATTGCACATAAGACTTAACTTAGTCTGTTGTATGTATCAAGTCCAGGGTAGTAACTTGAGATAGAATTTCGGAAACTACTTTTACACTGAGCAATGTGCTATGGAGACAAAGGAGGCAGATTTCAGTTTCAGTGTTGTGGATAGAGAAAATATTGTTATTTGGTTGCAAAATGTCTTTTAGGAGTTCTTATCCATGTATAATTGGATAGCACATGACCCGAAACCTGCCAATGCATTACTGATTTAAAGAAATCTTCCCCAACTTGGAGCCCTCCAGATATGTTGAGCTTTAATTTTCATAAATTAAATGCATTTGCCAGGGGATTATAGGAGTGATACGCTCAACATATCTGAAGAGCACCAGGCTGGGAAAGGTAATTTAAATCAGGGATGGGCAATTCACAAGCCCATCGGTCCCCAGGCACAAGTTTTGTGTACTTCAGAGCTCCTTCTGCCATATTTTAATGATGGTTTTCTCAACCAATATCTAAGGTCTGTAGACTGCTGTGAAGTTGATTCTGATTTATTTTTATCTGAGGGATTTCTGCCTGGCCCCATCTACTTTGCTTCATAACTCAATCGAATTCCTTGAAATCCTGGGTCAGAACAACAAGTTCAAATGCAGTTTTTATCTACCTTTGCTCTAAACAAGCCTTTTGTGCTTATCTGAAAGGAGTCCTAATTTGGTTGAAGCAAAAACACTTGAAGGGCTGATGCTCCTTTCCCCCTTTATGGATCTCTTCCCCCTCTGAGGTTTTTAATTGATGCATTGTTAGTTATAGTTAAACCTTTAATAATGATGTTTAATAATACTATTGAAACATTGCCTGAAGAAGTGAGAATTGCACTTCTTTACAGACTAAGGGATTATAAATTGTGTTTGTTGATATCTCTGCTCACCCTCAAAAATGACCTCAGGAGCATTTGTCAGCCAATCAGGGTACTTTAAAATTCTGAGCTGTACAGTTGCACAGCAGGGTTCTTAAAGGAACCTGAGGTGATGCATCAAAGAGTCAGTCTCTCTTGAGGACTTTTGGGTTGATCTTTTAGATCTGATGTTCAGCATGTATTTCTTGTTTCTTCTTCTTCTTTCCTGGGATTTCCATGGGGCCCACTTCTGTATTTTCCAGGCAGTAGCAGCAGCAGTAGTTCAGACTCTCCATGCTCTGTCATAGAAAAACCTCTGGATAAAACCTTCACTAGTGAGTGGGAGCTCTTAAGTCATCCAGTGAAGCTTTGGCCTCTCCATAATCCATGCGCTCATTGTTTTGATGCTACATTTTGCTCCTCTGTCCCTGATACATCAGTTTTGTTCAGAGTGAAATGTGGATTTGCTACGCATAAAGTAAAGCATGCTTTTTCTTTTGCTGTTTCAAACTTACCTACAAACACCAGGATTCACCTTAGCTAAATAGTCCAAGAAAGGAAAAAAGGAAATATTGGTATTGCTCATATCAGCCAGGGTGTTGAGTAACAGAAACGATTTTTAAGAAGGCATTGTTGACACTGTCTGATATGGTACAATCATACTAAGCACAGATAGCTTTTGGCAATTTTTTTCTGTAGGTATATGCTTTGGAAAGGGAGCTGGTTAGATAATCTTTGATACAAGTGACACTGAATGTCACTAGTAAATGATTTAAGACACCTAGGTAAAGGTAAAGATTCCCCTCGCGCATATGTGCTAGTCGTTCCCGACTCTAGGGGGTGGTGCTCATCTCCGTTTCAAAGCCAAAGAGCCAGCACTGTCCAAAGACGTCTCCGTGGTCAGTGGCCAGCATGACTAAACGCCAAAGGTGCACGGAGTGCTGTTACCTTCCCACCAAAGGTGGTCCCTATTTTTCTACTTGCATTTTTTACGTTCTTTCGAACTGCTAGGTTGGCAGAAGCTGGGACAAGTAACGGGAGCTCACCCCATTACGTGGCACTAGGGATTCCAACTCCTGAACTGCCAATCTTTTGATCGATAAGCTCAGCGTCTTAGCCACTGAGCCACCGCATCCCTTTAGACATCTAACACTCTGCTTATGTGGGAACTTCCCATTAGTTTCTAGGACCAGGGGTGTCCATAGGGTGTGATTTTTTTAAAAAACAATTTTTTAAAATAAAAATGTCATCTTCCATCGCATTATTGCAGGCATCATCTTAACTCTTTTGACCACACCCCCAGATCCCCTAACTCTGGAGGAAAAGATACCCATATCTTAATCATGCATATCTGCATGTCAGCTGTTTCCTGCTTATCAGAGTAAATAGAAAATCTCTGTTTCAGCAGAGTTTTGCAGATAGCGATCGACTAGTTCCTGGCAGCAGACGTGATGGAACAAATTATTTTATATGTCCATTAATAGTTTGAAACAAAGTCTTCACCCACCACCTCTTCCCCCTGCTGCTGGCTTTCAATCACAATGGAATGTTTCATTGGGGAAACACATCACAGTCGGCTGGATACTTTCCAGCTTGATATGATGAGTGGGATAATGATGGCAGCTGCTTTTTGAAATCATAACTTACTTTCCCCACATAATGGCTTTCCCCCCTTTTGCATGCTGCATGGGTCACGGCATTTCCTCCTCTTATTTCTCTTGTTTTCCTCCTCCTTTTTGTTAACCCCCATTAAAATGTGCCACTTTATCTCTAAGGAAACATCTGAGTTTTTGGAAATAAATCTGTTTTTATTCAAATCAAAGTTACAACCATATTAGAATCTATAAATGATGCAGACGGTTGATTGGAAATTATGATCAAACACCAAGCAAGCTTGACTGGGCATGCCTGACAATTGGCTACTTCAAATACCCCAGCCTTAGTTAGTCTAGGTAGCATACTATTTTTTTGAATGTTTCTCCGGGCACATTCTCTGAGATAAGGTTAGAGCTTGAACAGCATACCATAACCCTGTTCAGATAAGTAATATTACATTGTAATCAGAAAACTGAAGAGTAATCAGATTCTTACTCCACTTCAGTTT
Source organism: Pantherophis guttatus (assembly GCF_059756535.1). Classification (NCBI taxonomy): domain Eukaryota; kingdom Metazoa; phylum Chordata; class Lepidosauria; order Squamata; family Colubridae; genus Pantherophis; species Pantherophis guttatus. The sequence continues at coordinate 189,572,487 of NC_142064.1, forward strand.
TAAAATGGAACAATAAGGTTGACCTTTAATCTTGCATTGCGGTGTTTGCCTTTTCTGTACATAGATGCAAATTTTGGAATGCCTTAATTATTTTTTTTATTTTTTTCAAAAAAAGAAATCAAGCAATTAATATTTTTCTTTTTTTTCCCTCTCCACCTCCTTCCTCTTTGTGCGTGTGCTGCCTCTCTGCGATTTGTTTGCCTCTTCCTCTTAAATGCAAGATCAAGCAGGTTGGTGTGTTTGATTTGCACTGCATCTAATAGAATTTAAATAACTTTTAAAAACTCACTTAGCTTTTTGTGCTCTAAAATCTCAGTGGATACAATGGGCATGCAATTCTATTTATTCTGTTTCGTTAATCGATCGAGTGCAGCTAAAACGGAAGTCGGAGGAGGAGGTTTCACCATGTAGACAAAATTTGGGTAACATTGTCCAAATAAAGATATGGGAGACAAGCCAGAGATTGTCCTTCTATAGCAATAGCTCAACTATTGTTTGTTTTTTACCTTACCAAGATTGTCCTTCTGAATATTTCATGTTGTGGGGAGGAATGGGCAAAGAGTAAAATGGGGCAAACAAAAAAAGATTCTTCTTTTTTCCCTTGCTTCTATTTCTACCCTCTGACCAAATGACAAATTCTGCTTTAGCTTAATAATTTTGCTCTTTTTTCTTCTTCCAGCAATATATTATTCCAGCACTCTGCATTTCATTTTTAATTTTAAAAGTTAATATCACTAGAGTGTGTATATTTTTTTAAGATCAAAATTTACATCATTCTAAATTAATGAAAATGTTTTTGGTGTGATAACATTGGAACATCTTACCCAGTTGATCATTATAAATCAAACATTCCCAATAGGAACGAATAACAATGTATTTGATGCAAGACCCCAGAATGGTTATTTCTTGACTTTTGGATGATACCGGTAGATATACTTTTTAGAAGTCTCTATGTTGCAGTGTCGATTACAAGCTTGTTACAAGAACAAATTCAGTGAAAAATTTTATTAGTATGACAGTGTAATGAGAAAATGCATCTGCTTAATTAACCTTGCTTTTAAATCCCATGAAAGGAAAAAAGAAAGTTTCTCCTGACAAGATGTTGGAGATGCAGGCCAAAATTGATGAGGAAAGGAAAGCACTTGAAACAAAGCTCGATATGGAAGAGGAAGAAAGGAACAAAGCTCGGGCAGAACTTGAGAAAAGGGAGAAAGATTTGCTTAAAGCACAGTAAGCATTCTGAAATTTGAGAAGACATTCCTAGAACATTCCTCCAACCGAGTTTTCTCACAGGCTGATTTGTTTGAGTACAACTCTGATCAGCACAATATATCTTGGAAGGAGGATAAAAAGTGGTTGAATAAAAGTATTCAAATCACTTCACATCAGGGGTGAAATCCAGCAGGTTCTGACAGGTTGTGGAGAACTGGTAGTGGAAATTTTGAGTAGTTCAGAGAACCGGCAAATGCCACCTCTGGCTGGCCCCAGAGTGGGGTGGGAATAAAGATTTTGCAGTATTCTTCCCCTGCCATGCCCACCAAGCCACACCATGCCCACCAAGCCACGCCCACAGAACCGGTAGTAAAAAAATTTGGATTTCACCACCACTTCACATGTCTTCTCTAATTGAAGCTTTTATAACAACTCATAAGGAAAGTTGGCATTATTATTTCTTTCATCCCTTATTTATTGAAGTTCAGTGAAATTCTTATAGAGAGATATTAGAGAAGTAACTTAACATTAGTTACAACAATTCTGGTGACACAAGAGCATTAAAGTAGAACATTTTGAGAGAGAGAGAAAAAATCAAAAGTTTCCTTTGTTGTAAATACAGCTGCACTAGGGTTCTTGATACATCAGATGAACTGCTGGAAAGTAGGCCATGTTCAGCCTGGCTGATGTTGAGAGAACATTAAAATCTTAAAATCATTCTAAATACCCCTACATAGTCTTAATTTTCTTAAGATTAGTAAGAGAATGTAAGGAATTGTTTAGGACTTCTGTCATATGCAATATGGGCTGCTACATTTGGGATTTTTAGCTGTAGAATCCTGGCTGTAGGAATGCAAAGGTTTGTTTTTTTTCCCCTGTTTCTCTAGGCAAGAACATCAATCACTATTAGAGAAGTTGTCAGCTTTGGAAAAAAAAGTGATTGTGGGAGGTGTGGATTTGTTGGCTAAAGCTGAGGAGCAAGAGAAACTTCTGGAAGAATCTAACATGGAATTGGAAGAACGAAGGAAAAGAGCAGAGCAACTCCGAAAAGAGCTGGAGGAGAAAGAGGTCCACTTATTATCTTGCTGAACTATTGATTTCTTTTATTCTAAACAGCCTCCATGATACCGTTCTTCATCTATGTGTTTTATGTTCAGCCAAGGCTAAGGAATAATCAAGAAGTAATAGCTATAGCTGCATAGAATATGATAGTATCCAAAAGTTTAGAGATATGTCCTGTAGTACTGAAAAGAGGAGATATAATAGTCCAATGAAACCCTTTTACTTTTTACAATCCTATTTTTTTTAGAATAGAGTTGGGTAAACAACTAGCATACTTACCATCATAAATTGAAAAAGAAGCAGAATCTCTTTAAGGCACCCTTGAAAGGGAACCAATATTGAAGCTTTTCTAGACAATGAGATGCAACTGAAGAAAATGAAAAGAAATGCATGGTTTAACTACTAAAGGAAGCAGAGAAGGAAGCATCTAGTCAAAATATAAGTGCAATGATCAAGGATGCCATGTCTGAGCTGCATACATTTGGACAAGCACTAGAGGGCAGCAAAGAGAAACAAAAATGCTAACTCTAGTGGTCACCCAGAATTTTGCAGCCCAGACATGGCAAACTATGCTTCCAAATTCAGAACTCAAGGAAGCAGTGAAGGAGACTAGAAATTTGATAAATGGGGAATACATTTTTGGACAAAGTTTCGTGTCCAAAAAGGTATTTGACTTTGGACTTTGTCCAAAAACATAGCAAAAGGAAGAAAGCTTGTCCTTAGTATCTAAGTAAATTCAAAGGAAAGAAGAAAAATGGACATATATTGATTATGGCAAAAGTTCATTTTGTCTGCATTTAAGTTGTAGTCCCGTAGTACTAGGAATTAATGCACTTGAACTAACCAACAAGTCAAGGCTTCAAGTTCAGTTTCAGCTTCAGGAAAAAAAAAACCAATGAAAAACTAAAATGGCAACTAGAAGGAAGGAAAGGTGCGCTTTTCCCTCTCACAGATATGTCCATTTTTAACACAAGCTTCTTCCTTCAAAAAAACTGGATGCTTAAAACTTTGGAGATATATCTTGATACTCATTGGAAAGCATCATACGGAAGCTCTAAATCTTTCAGATGTAATTGATAAAAAACCACAACTGTATAAAAGACCGAATAGTCTTTTTCTACTTCAGCATAAGTAGAAGCTGGAAAAGACCTCATTTCCAAATTTGTCAGACCTTGCTAATTAAAGCATTCAAATAAAATTTAAAGCTCACCTTGGGTGAGCTTTGGTGAGTGTCTGAAATAGATGCACAAATGGCAAAATTGGGTGTCAAAATATTATTGTACTCTTATTTTATGAATCCTCCTCCAAGGGCTTATGTAAAATAATATTCTTGCACCTGCTCATCAGTTAGACAATGGTGGCCTATCTATTTTATTTTTTAATTTGAAAAATAGCAAGAGCGTTTGGACATTGAAGAAAAATATACCAGCCTGCAAGAGGAAGCTCAAGGGAAGACTAAGAAGCTGAAAAAAGTGTGGACAATGCTCATGGCAGCCAAGTCAGAGGTCAGTATTATAAATAATGAAAAAAGTCTGGTTTCAGGATAAAGGTGCTGCTTGTAGGTATACAGAAATGATTCTTGTAAGAGGAAATTGAACATGGCTCAGTGGCTGAGTAAGAAGAAACTAAAGAGGAAAATGGTAGTTGGTATGTAGATGTTCCCTGAGGCTTTTCCGGAGACTAAGGTTACTTAGTGAAACAAGCATACCTGCTGCACATATTAATATACAGGAAGAACATATGCTTGAATTATTTACACTTTTGAAAGAATTGGTAGCGTGACCATAAAAAGAGCAGTTTAAGTCCAACAATTCGTTTAATTTATTTTTGGAATAGAGGCAGCAAAAGAAAAAAAAATCCATCTCTTCCTCCAGCAGTTTAGAGTAGCATGAAGTCAATACGGCCTTAGCATATCGGAAAAAGAAACAACTACTTTGTTAATTATTTGCTAAACATTTGCTTATAAGATACATATATCTGAACACTATTCTTTGAATTCCCATCTGACTCTGTTTACCTTAGAAGCCTAAGGTTGAGAATGAGTGTTTGGGAGAAAAATCTTGGGGGATACATTTTTCTCTATGTCATTGACCATTTCCCATTATTGCTGATACATCTAGACAGCTTATTTTAACTTAATTTTCACTATAAAGATAATTTACAGTCATTCATATATTTTTCCCAAAAGAGTTGTTTGTTTGGTTTTATTGACAATTGTTCAAGGAATAAGAAAGAATAATTATTGATGGATTATCTTTAAATAGTTTTTTTTAAAAAAAGAAACAGCAAATTTAAGAATAACAAAGAAGATGGAAACAGGATAATGTTGATTGTTTAAAAATGTGATTTAAGAATATAACTTTTAAAATATAATTTTAAAATATTTTTTAAAATATTCTAAATATTCTCAGTTTGGTTTGGTTTATACCGTATTTGTAGATGGCAGACCTGCAGCAAGAGCATCAAAGAGAAATTGAAGGTTTACTAGAGAACATTCGACAGCTCAGCAGAGAGCTTCGTCTTCAAATGCTTATAATTGACAACTTTATACCTCAGGATTACCAGGTGAAACATTTCTGATGATTTTGAGAGATTAAACAGTAGCTATAGGTAGCTTTTACCTGAATTTGCCTTGATTGTTAGATCAGATTTTTAAAAATATTTTGGCATTTTGTATTTTAACCCTCTGAATAAACTAAAATCTCTGGGGGGTTGGGAAAATAGATTCTTGCGAATAGATAGAATGAAATAAAGTTATAGTGCTTTAGAACTCTCTCTACTCCTGATTTCCTGTGCCTGACAGTTACTACTGAGACATATGTATATGTCTCAGTAGTAACATGAGACATATACATAGCTAATAAATTAGGATCCATTTCTCAATGGTGAGCCAGAACAAATTCACATTTTAAAGAAGCTGTTTGATGGAACATTTCCTTTTCTGCCCTTAACATATTTGAAGACCAGATATTTTATAAAGGAACAGACAGTGAAATACTTTCCACATATATTCTCCAGTGTAAATTGATACTTTAATTTTATGAAACTGAGTCATAGGCTGATAATTATGATGGCAATACTGAGTATCGACATTTAAACTGCACTGAATATCAGTAGCTGGAGGCCAGAAGCGTATGTGACTTCAAATCACTCTTGACTCCTGGTGTTGTCTGGACAGTTTCCTGCAGTTTTCCTGGCAACATTTTCTGGAGCCTTTGCTTTCTTGGCTGAGAGAATGATTGGCCCAAAATCACCCTAATGACTTCATGTCTAAGATGGGGCGTATAGTCTTCCTGTCTTTTAACCACTGTACCAAACTAGCTCTTAGAGGTCAAAAGAAGGGTACAGAAGTCTAAAGCTATCACATTTATAAGCTTCCACAATAACATTCTAAACCAGGGGTCCTCAAACTACAGCCCACAGGCCGGATATGGCCTGCTGAAGACATTAATCCAGCCCACGTGGGACCACGAGGCTGCCCTGCCCACATCGCCACACCTACCCACCAGCCCCCACCTGCCTTCTGGAAGCCGAGGAGGTCAAAAACAGGATGCACGGAGGCCTCGGGAGGCCAAAAAAGGGCCCTTCTTTGGCCTCCCAGCCTCCAGATAGGGAGGGAGGGAGGGAGACAACACAAACACACACAGAGAAGTCCCTCATACACACACACACACACACACACACACACACCAAGGCAGCCACATCCCTTCACTGCCACCACCGCCTATCCCCGCTGCCTGGAACGGGCCAAAAACGGGACACGTGGCAGCCAAAAATGGGGCGTGTGGAGGCAGAGATAGGTGGCAGCAGCGGTGGGCGGCTACAGGGACAATGGGCGGTGGCAATTCCTGCAGCCTGGAACAGCTGATAGGTGGTATTCCGGGAGGCCAATCCAACCACCAATCAGCTGCTTGTGCTAAATCAGGCTGTGCTGAAGCTGACTAGGCTGTTTGCTGTTTGCTGCAAGAGGTAAATTGCTGGGAGGCAGAGCTGGCAAGTGGGGGCTGCTGGGTGGGCGAGGCTTTGGCAACATTAGCATTAGTATAAGTCGCACAAACATTTCTACCCACTTTTTGGGGGGGTGAAGTGCATCTTATGCACTGAAAAATATGGTAAATCAAAGCTCAGCACAGTTAGAAGAACTTTGGGGAATAACTTGCTGGGGCAATGCCTATTTGCTTCGGAATCTACTTTGTTTAATAGTAAAATGACCTCTCTTTTCTGTTTTTCTTGATTCTTCTCCAGGAAATGATTGAGAACTACGTTCACTGGAATGAAGATATTGGAGAATGGCAGCTGGTATGTAAGCTCACTTTCACAAAAACAGTACATCCTTCAGAATCTGACTCTTACGCTCCTTGAATTAATTTACCAAGCCTCCTCTTAGTCAGTTGGTAGCCCAACTTCCAGTGATGATGTTAACAGACTTTCATTATATATTTAAAATATTGTTTGTATTTTCTTTTAAAAGAATGCCTTTTTCTTATATAATTACCATTTACATTTTTATTTGGAAATTTGTTGAAACTACATTTCATCTTTAATTTACTAACATAAATGGGAAGAAGCAAGGACAAAAATGTCCTCGCCTTGCCTTAGTGAGACCACTTCTTACTATGACAAAAGCCAACAATAGAATGCAATTACTTTTGAAATGTCTAATTCTTTTTTTGTCTTTTAAGAAATGTGTGGCATATACTGGAAATAACATGAGAAAACAGACTCCAGTGGCAGATAAGAAAGAAAAAGATGTAAGTGAGCCTTTGCAAATGTGTGTTGTTGGAAGTCCAGTTTTCAGCTTTGCAACTATCTTTTATATATGAATGTTTTGATTTTGATAAGAGTACTTTGGCATGATCCATTAATGTTTACTCATCATGTTCACTTTTTCCTCCCCTCAGCCCTTTGAGGTGGACCTTTCCCATGTATATCTAGCTTACACTGAAGAGAGCTTGAGACAGTCTTTGATGAAACTAGAAAGACCAAGAACATCAAAAGGAAGATCAAGGCCCAAAACTGGCAGAAGGTTAGAACCACTGTGAAATACTGTTTTGTGCCCAGCTTCAAATTTAAAAGTTGAGATATTTAAGGCTGTATGCAAACAGGAGGAACTCCCCCCCCCCCAAATTGGTATATTAAGAGCTCCACGTATGTCATACATGTATGGGGATGGTCCTGTTTTGTGTGCACAGTAGAGCCAACAGAACCTTACATAATAACTTTGAATCACATTTCAGTTTAATGGAATATTTTGCATTTACTAATCTACACTGCTATAAGTACCGGGGAGACAGAAGATTGCTTCACAATCAAACCTATTACTCTTTGCACAAGTCAACAGTAAAAATAAAGCCTCTATAGGATCCCATGAAGTATCAGTCAGGAGTATGTGATGGATGTCTTGCCTAGAGTTAGGTCAGAGACTCCCTCCTGCATCTCTTGAAACAATTCATTTATTCCCTATTACAGCCTCCAATTAAAGTGATTTATATCTCCCATTCTACTGCCTCATTGTTTTCCCCCAAAGTCCACTCATGCCATTAGTCATGACTTTCCTTTTGTATAATATGTAAAATCAGTATTGTTGACTCTTCTGTGAATGTAGGTTCATTTTTAATGCTTTGTCATGATCATATTGTTTTTTGTCCTCGGCTGTTTCTTTTGTATATATGAATGCACTGAATATTTCTTGATTTGACTAATGTGCACTATCTTCTCTCCAAACAGAAAACGCTCTGCAAAATCAGGAGCCGGGATTGATTCGCTGCTTCAATAGGCCAAAACAGTTAGGGATTTTAGTTAAAAAAAATGCTTGTGTGGCTTAACACCTGGCCCAATATTATCAGCCTGCAGTTGTTACCCAAGACAATAAGAAAACAGTTTTTTTTTTTCCTGTTGGGTTACTCTTACATCTTCTGTATTAATGTATTAATTCAGATTCAACAACATGGGGTTCATAAACTTGTCATTGTTATGAATTCCAATAGGCATTGTGCAAAAGCAGCTGTTGGGAATATCTTTGTATTTTAGATTGGTGTGTATTCAGTGGAAAAGATGGTATATGTGTCTGTTTAAATTTAAAACATATTAGCCATATTATAAGTAAACAAACAGATTTCTGTAGCCTGACATATACTTTTTTTTTTGGTCTGTTGCCATTTGCTATAGACATTACTCCCTGTTTGCACAGCTGCAGATTTCTGGGTTTTTTTTTACATACAAATAGTTAACAATTGTTACAAAATCTGGGAATTCTTCATGCCTCTTAGGCATCTTCTACCATATCTGTAGGAGAATTTCCATTTTCTTTAGCATATATGCATATATTTGGTAATATGCAAAGATAGACTGTTATAAAATAATGGTGTTGGATTTATCTGGGGTGGATGGCAGAGATAAAGGAATCCTTGGGATTTCCATTATGGCAAGTAACACAGTCTTCTTCAAATATAGATGTTTGATTTACAAGAAGAAGTTCACAGAGATAATTTTAAAGATAATGTGACTAAAGGAACATGCTTTTTCATTTGTAACACTAACATTTGAAGAGAATAAGAGAAATATTTTAGGAAATAACTTTGGTGTTGCACAAATATTTCTGTGGAGAAACAATGCAGATCTCAGAATGACAATAGTTAAATCAAGGGATGCTGTACTTACTGAGCACTGAGACACTGGCATGCAGTAGTGTTAGATATTTAATGACTTTTTATCTGCTCTTTCTAGATCAGACCTCAATAACATAAAGTCCATAGGAGCCCTACTCCCATGATACTATTAAGTAGCACAGTACCACAGAATTCCCAAATTAAACACAAAAGCCTTAAAATGTGGTAGAAATCTTGGAAATTTGTTCACACTTTGATGCTAATGTCATCACAATTCAACAAGCATTTTAAGGAACTGAGGCATCATACTTTTTCATCATTCAACATATTTGATTGATTCCAACTAATTTCAAATGTAATGTTTTATTTATGAAGATACGCTGCTGCTACCCACAGATTATTTTATTTACATTTATATGTTACATTGAGAATTCTGGAGATACCTGTTAACTGTGTATATTTGAAAAGTCTTAATTTTAATCTGACATTGTGATTTGCATTTTAAAAGCTGTGCTAGTAAATGCTCTAAAGAAAAAGAACTTTGGTTATACTTTGATAACAGGATTTCCAGTAGCTGTTACTGAATCTTATAGATTGCACCTGATTGCTATAGATGATTTCTGCTTTTATAATCTCGATTGAATTTATCTCAATGTCAACAAAGGCACAATTGATGGTGCATATGGAACAAAGATGTGGCTCCAGGAAAAAGAATGATCATGAGGGAAGAATACAACCTTCTAAAATAAAAGCTATTCACTTTTGAACATTACTAAGCAAAGTTTACTTACGGAATATAAATACATAGTTAATAGCTTTTTAGATTTAAAAGCAAAATATCCTAGTATTTTTCAAAAGCAACATTCTGGATTTGGCAGAGTTAGGAATGGTGTTTACTCTGGCAAGGAGAAAGAATAAATAGAGGTGCTTCCATTGATGTAGGGAAGTGTTGACCTGCTGGATGATGTTGAACACCAGTTCCTAGCATATCCAGTGATTGTTAACACAGCCTTTGTTCTAGAGCAGGGGTGTCAAACTCGTGTCGTCATGTGATGTATCATGACTTTCCCCCTTCGCTAAAATGGGTGGGTGTGGCCCGCGCCTTATGCAGCCCGCAAATTTAACACCCTGTTCTAGAGGCAGGCTGCTAATGAAGCTGCTCTTAGGTTCGTTACTTTGCTTTCGTTGTAGCACACTGAAGCAGTTTCAGAGGATGCAGGATGGAGTTAGCTGAAAGTGGCTTTCAAGGCATCTGAAAACTTTGAAAATGACTCATCTTGCCTTAACTATTCAAAAAGAGATGTTCTGTGTTGCGGATCACCACTTTCAAAGGCTTTGCACAGCCCTGTCATAAAATCAGAATTCAGGAGACTTATTTAATTAGTCAAGATGAGCTAAAGCTTTTATTCGTCCTGTTTTTTTTTCTGTTGCGACATTTAAAGTCATTTGTATGTATAGTGCATCCCTTTGTTCTTTAAACTCTTACCTGGTTTTTGCATTCCAAGCTGAGCAGGGAAAATGTCATTGTCTCATTGCAGTTAGTTACCTTTCCAGTTTAAATTAATAACAATTGATTACTGTTTCTTGCAACCAGTACTGCATATATTAGGAGAAAAAGATGTAAAAATTTGTCCATATTTATTGTTTTGCTAACATTTCAAAGTTATAGTTTTGTTGTATGCAAGGTGTGTTCTTGTTAATGTACATACTAGTAAAATATATTGACAGTTAAACATATTGGTGCCAAGAAATAAATGTCTTGGATCCTCCTATACTTGTTTCCATCTCCTGCATCTGTTCATATCTTTATGAGCAAACTAGCTCATGTGTCAATTTCTCCTTATTTTTTTTCCTGCATTTCTGAAAGAGACTCCAATTCTCTGGAGCCTACAGAAGGCATGTTGAAGAGAGGGGTCTTTCTTTGGCAGTAGGTTTTGTTCAGTTATGGGGACACAGTGGCTCAGTGGCTAAGATGCTGAGCTTGTCGATCAATTCCCATCAGACCAGGCACATAGTTCGATGATTATGGCAGAGGATTGTTGGTTATACTCAAATTTGTAGTAATTAATTGTTTAGATCTTTCAGTAAATATGCTGAAAGTTTACTTATTAAAATTGTAAAGGAAAATTCTGTGAATGACAAATTTTTATGTAATGGGTAACTGACAAGCACAAAGAGTGTGGAAAGGAAATACAGATGTCTCTAGAGATTCACCTTTGAGACAAGGGTATACAGATATACCCTGAGCTTCAGATCTGAGTAAAATCATAGCAATTTTACAGTGATCCCTGAGGAGAAGTTGGCATGGTCAATCTACACACCATTATATTAACAAGCAAATTAATAAAGCCAGAAGGCATACAATACAGGCTGGATGTGTGTGTGTGCAGATATTGTCAGAAAGATACTGTCCCAGTCAGGAGGAGGGATCAAGTGAGGGATCAGTCTGGAATTGCTACGTAGACACAAGATGGCAAGGTCTGAAACCCCACCCCCACCCCCCATGAATGCAGTTGAATCTTATCTAGTTTTTCCCAGGGGAAAACTATGAATCTGAGAAGATTCCAGTGACATAGGCAATAGAACTAAAAGAAGCTGGTTTAAACTCTTCACACAAGGGTCTGGTGTTTGAACCTGACAGATATTTTACATAATATTATAAAGGACAAAGGACATGGTGGCTCAGTGGCTAAGACGCTAAGCTTGTTGATTGAAAGGTCGGCAGTTCAGCAGTTCGAATCCCTAGTGCCGTGTAATGGGGTGAGTTCCCGTTACTTGTCCCAGCTTCTGCCAACCTAGCAGTTTGAAAGCACGTAAAAAATGCAAGTAGAAAAATAGGGACCACCTTTGGTGGGAAGGTAACAGCGTTCCATGCGCCTTTGGCATTTAGTCATGCCGGTCACATGACCACGGAGATGTCTTCAGACAGAGCTGGCTCTTCGGCTTTGAAATGGAGATGAGCACCGTCCCCTAGAGTCGGGAACGAGTAGCACATATGTGCGAGGGGAACCTTTACTTTTACCTTTGTTCAGTTGAGGCCAGTAAAGATCATTTTACCAGATTTGTTAATCCTCTCCTGGAAGAGCATATAATATAGGTCATCTTTGACTTATTGCAATTCGTTTAGTGATCGTTCAAAGTTACAACGGCACTGAAAAAAATGATTTATGACCATTTTTCACACAATCCTCATGGCCATGTGATCAAAATTGGGATGCTTGACAACTGGCTGATATTTACGATGGTTGCAGTGTCCCGGGGGCATGTGACCTTCTGACAAGCAAAGTCAATGGGGAAGCCAGATTCACTTAACAGCTGTGTTACTAACATAACAGCTACAGTGATTCACTTAACTGGCTAGAAAAGTCATAAAATGAGGTAAAACTCATTTAACAAATGTTTGTAAAGCAATTTACAGACAAATTTTGGCCTCAGCTGTGGTCGTAAGTCAAGAACTACCTGTAACAGGTCCTTTAGACAAACCACTCTGCTTTGCATTTTTAACTCAATCTTGAAATAATTGGCACCAAAACTAAATGTTTTACAGCTAGTTTCTCTGATAAACACTGCCACAGAAAGAAAACTAGAAACATAGGCAGAAAATATTGAAGACACAGATGACTATGCAAAGAATATAGAAAAAAATGTATATAATTTTTACAGATGAGAGAGAGAGAGAGGGAGAAAAGAAAGTTTGTATTACTATGCAGAGCAATTAGAAACCATTCAGTCATATTTGCAAAATATGAAGAGACGAAATTATTTTCACTATTGTATGTTTTGAATAAAATAGAAAACCATGGAATTCTCTTTTGGTTACATTTTCAGAACCTTAAACATGTACTATGACAGAAGACTAGTTCTGATGTGCAGCTGTGATAAGACAAAAAGTCATCATGGATTTATTTATTTATTTATTTATTTTATTTTTAAAATGGTATACTCTTTCCTAAAGAAAGCTTTTCCCCATGGAGGTTTACAATCCATTTCAAGATGAAGACACAAAATCAAAGTTAATAAAAAACCAATAATTAGAAATATCAGCTGTATGCATTTTAAATATTTATATACTGTAAATCTATATATAAATGGAAGACATTGGACCTATAAATATTAAATATGAACCATGAGGATTTTATCGCTCCTGGATTCAAGAAAACAAATTTCAAAACTGATTTTCATTTAAACGTTACAAAAATAAATTTCAGCTACAACATAACAAGATTTGTTAGTGGGTAATAAAACAGTATACATCCAACATCTCTCCATCCTTATAAATGGATTTGAAAATCATTTTACACAGAAGATTTTTTTTTTAAAAAAAGGTACACTATCCTGTAATAGCGTACAGTATATGCAAATACAAAAGCACCATCACTATATTCATTTCCTGTTCATAACAGAACTTCTGCATTTAGTCTGCAGACAAGTGATTCAAACAAAAACCTCTGAGGAGTATCATAGATTAGATTTGCACAGTACTAAAATTATTGTAAATAAATTGTATTTATATCATGACAGTTGAAGGGGCAAATAATGGCCCTTCAAAAAATTTTAAATTTTTTTCTCCAAATATCCAAAAGGGTATATAGAGATGATGCATGGGAATATACTCATATGCATTTGGGTAGATATTTTTTTTTTTTTAAAGGAAAAAAAAACAGTAGTTCTCCTAGATTGGAATATATTTCTAAATAAATTAGTTTCTACATTTCCTCTCAATCACATTATTTATGGCTAACAAATATGAGAAGTCTCGGTCTTTAGAAGTAGATTAGTTGCTGCATTTTCTTTGATGGGTGTCTTTCTAAATTTTTATTGTTCTAACATCTGTTATATAATCTTTGAATATAATCCTTAAGTTTGGGGCAGAATTCCTTCATAGTAGTGCGATCATCTGGCAGAGTACATTTACTCTATAGAAAAGAAAAGAAAAGAAAAATAAAGATTATATGCCTATAATTTATTTTAAAGTACACTTGGCTCCTGATGATTTCACAATCAGACCATCATATTGTGGTTTTTTTTTCTAATAACACAGAAATGGCTTGGCATTGCCTTCTTCCAGGTTGTTGTGCTATGGCTGTGCAGCAATTTGGCCTGAATACACATGTACACCTGCTAGCACCTCCTTTAACTAAAAACATCTTTCTCAAGGATCTCACTGCGACTGGCCAGAGCAACTGCACAATTCTGAGAAAAGATGCAACTGCCTTAAGGAGTTTTATGACCTGTCTTTTGACTCGGCATCTCTGCAAAGTCTTTCATTTTTGCAGTTTCTCAATCCATTCTACAATTCTGGAGTTCCTTGAAACTTTGCTCCCCCCCACCTCTCCAAGAACTACACAGACCCTATCAATCTGCTAAGATGATATTATTAGTAGTAAACTTTTCTCTTAAAACGGAAACAGATAAAATATAACTAAATATCCAATAGTAGCTAGAAAGTATAATTCTTTGTTCATTTAAAAATACTAATTTTCTAAACGTTCACAGATGGGGAATACAAGTTTTTAAATGGAATACTCACAGTTCCTTTCAGGAATTGTGATTCTTGAATAAGGGATAACGTGGTATTTCTGCATATATCATGGTCAAGCGTCTTCAGAGATTTGTCTACTTGGCAGAACACATTTCTGACAGTGGCACACTGGTAAAAATGAAAATTAAGAAGAATATTGAATGTAAGATTCATACAATTTTTAGTTTCACAACTTCTCCTAAATTGTACTGAAGCATGAATAACCTCGGTTTTCTTTCCTGGTCAGTTCTACCTCAGTTTTTGTAGATGGTGATAAAACAGCAGCAAAAATACATTTTCTGGGTAGAAAAAGGAACAAATCACAATTGATTTGTTTACAGGACTCCCTAGAGAACATGGGTCTTCTTTCTTTTCTACTCTGTAAACTTATAACTTGTTAGTTGGACAATGATTTGCAGCAACATCTGAATTGTGAAACACTTCTGATTTGGGGAGTTGAAATACTTGATTTCAAGAAACTGAATATCGACGCATTGATGCCAACATTTTAAAAATGTTATATACCCTAAACTGCTTTTGAAAAAGACTCTTGAGAGTCCCTTGAACTACAAGGAGATAAAATCAATCCAAGGAAATCAACCCTGATTGTTTTTTGGAAGGACAGATACTGAAGCTGAAGCTCAAATACTTTGGCCACCAAATGAGAAGATAGGATTCCTTGGAAAAGACCCTGATGTTGGGGAAAGATTGAAGGCAAAAGGAGAAGGGGATGGCAGAGGATGAGATGGTTAAATAGGATCATTGAGGCAATGAACATGAATTTGTGCAAAGTTCAGGACACAGTGGAGGACAGGGGGACCTGGCGTGCTATGGTCCATAGGGACATGAAGAGTTGGACATGATTTAGCAACTGTACAATAACAATGACAACATAGCTCTAAACAGTGTCCAACAATTGTTGTAAATACTGAATGCTTTTTCAAACCTCCAATTTCAAACCTCCAGCTTCAAGGCAAAATCAAAATCAAAACCATTGTTTCTCAGAGCAATTGTATAGAATACTGTAGACATTATATACATTGTATTTGGCTAGTAATATACTCACCAGTTCTTTTTTGTCCAGATCTACAGTAAAGTCCAACTTGATGGCCCTAACTTTTTGATTTTTGCAGGTTGTATTCTATGGAGAAAGAAATTGTTACATTATTAAAAAGAAAGAAAAGAAGCCCAATGAAATATCTCTACCTGATCACACAATTTTCAGATCTTTAAAATAATTTATCTTAATGGCATAAAAGAATTTAGATTCAATGCTTATTGCTGCTCTAATTGTGAATATTAATTCTTCACCTTGATAAACCATAAATTTAATGTAAGCAATAATGCTATCTCTAATTATTTCATGTAAAAGAAGCTGATTTCTGAATTAGGAGGGGGAAAAACAAAAAAAAATAAACCTAAATGATAACTGTGTTCACAAGTTTTTAAAATATTTTAATGGAGCTATTCTTATCAAAGTACATCTGTTTTAATACTATTCATGATCTTCTCCTTTGTTTCTCTACAAATTAGCTATCTACAAAGCCAGGTATGACTGAAAGCCTCTGGGAAGGCACTTCAAGGACAAAGAGATTTTGGAGACCTTCTGCTCCATCTGCAGAAAAATAAGATTGAGGCAGGTGGCAAAGAAGAACATTTGGTGGAAACTATGGCACTGGAGAAGACATTGGATAGGCTATTCAAAATTCTCTTATTAACAGAACAGGGGAAAAGCAAAATCAGTTCTGGACATGTATTTCTTCGAAAAACTACAAACAAAAATACTTCTTTTTAAAGAGGAAAGCAAAAGGCACTCAGGAGCAAAGTCCATTTTTAAAACAAAAAATTAGTCACAATTAATTAATTATAATTCCTTTAGATGTTCCCTCAAATGGTTCTATTTTTTAAAAAAATATGTTTCAATTCTCTGCGGCTAATAGGTATTGGGAAAAATTTAATATTGTTGTGAAGAACAATAACTTTAACTGATGTCATTTAAAAATAATCTTTATCATTCTCTGCACTTCCTTTTCTTTCCTTGTACCAAGATTACTTAAATTACAGAACAAGAAATCAATTGCGTTTTCATGTAATATGTTAAGCAATGTTCTTGAAAAGTTACCTCTTGGTCTGCCAGTAATACTATAATTTTCTACTACTTTACTAGAATTAAACCTGTAGCTATAGGATCAAGAAAATAGAGGTGGAAAATTGTTTTCATTCTACAATCATTAGTATAGAATAGAATAGAATTCTTTATTGGCCAAGTGTGATTGGACACACAAGGAATTTGTCTTAAGTGTATATGCTCTCAGTGTACATAAGGAGAATAAAATACATTCGTCAAGAATAAAAAGATACAACACTTAGAGATAGTCAAGGCTACTAATAAGCTATCAAATCGTACTAGGAAACAAATAAAAACAATATAATTGAAAGATACAAGCAACATGGTTATAGTAGTAAGTGGTAAGAGATAGATACTAGTAAGGAAGAGAAGAATAATAGTAATACAGTCTTAATAAATTATTTGACAGTGTTGTGGGAATTACTCTCAATTAAAAATAGGAGGGTCCTGAAAGATAATCAAGTTTGTAAACAATTCAATTTTTTTTGCCTATTGACAATAACTTTAAAGATTTTTACAAGCTTTTTTAATGTTTTCATCATTAAAAATAATATCTATTTGTGAGTGTGTATGTGTAATATTATAGATTTTTCAGATACAAGAAATTTTCAAACAACAATAAAAACACATCTTAAATACAAATACAGGTATGGAAGCAATTTCTGCATTTATTAAGCAAGGAATGTACTATATAATATCAACATGAGCAAAATAAATATGTACCTTCAACATGCTACATGTTTCATTCAAAGTCCTCATCAAATATTCTGCCTCTCTTCTAATTACGTTCCTTGATTCCAACGGAGTCATCAAAGTAGGCTGAATCAGTAGGCTGAAGTAGACAGCAATAATCACTTTTAAAATCATGACTGTGATTTTTGAAAGATAGATAGGATCCCTTCTGTGTGTAGTGCATTCGAAAGCCAATTATTTATATAGAAAAAAAATAATGTGACGTATGCAATGTAGTTTCCTACTATGAAAATGAAAACCACATCTCCTAATGATAAGATAAAAATGCATAATCTGAAATTTCATAAAAATGTAAATTTAAAAATAATTTCCAAATGAAGAATGTTGAGAATTCTTTGGACCTCTTTATAAGATAGGAAAGTACAACTGTAGATGTTGCAGTGATTCAGCAACAATCACAGCATCCAATAACTTCACTGGGGGTTGAAGTTTCTATCATGCTTGATAGGTAGAGTATAAGTATTTAGACACCTAGGCAATTAAGCATAAAGATCTACAAATGTCATTTTTCATTTTAAAAAAAAATACATAAATATACCCGGTCTTCTCAACCTTTTTCTTCCTCGCTATTCATTTTTCCGGCTTTCCTAACCTCTTTCCTTTCTTTCTTCATCCTTCTCTATCTGAAGGCAGGTTCTGTTGGCTAAGCTTTCTTCCCAGCGCATTGGTTGAACTCTAATCTCATCTCTATTGCCCTGCACCACTGAATCACCCTTCACTTTCTCTGCTGCCATCTTCAAGCTTCCTTTTGTACCAATTGTGCCTGTCTAGATCTGGGTCTTCTTTTATTTTTCTTTTTGGAGGCATCAAGCAGAAGTATTGAACCCTGTTGACCCACCAACAGATTTCCCTCCACGATTAAGTTAAAGCATTATCCAGCCATCTCTGGAACTTCAGACACAATGCTGGCATAAAGTCTGCACTCCCCGTTTCTACTTCCCATCTTGCCTCTAGTGCATATATTCCAAGTCTCTGCCAAATGATATGATCCTGATTGGTCAGCATGCCTGTCATTCTAGGCAAGATTATCGGTTTTCTTACCCTAGCTTGTCTGCCTTATCCTTTTAGCACTCTCACCAAGCAATGGAGAAAACGTTAACCAATCAGGACAGTTTAGTAGGAATTGAGGTGACTTTGCTTGGCAATCCTGCGTCAGCTTCTCTGGGCTGATTTTTCTGCCAACCCTCCAAACCAACTGCATTTAGATATAGCTCCCATCTTACCATTAAACATTCACAAATTGGCCTGCATCGTAGCAATCTGTGTGCATAAATATCCTCATCTACCTCTAGGAACACAAGCTAGAGCACAAAATAGCCCCCCTGCCTTTTATTCCTACAACTCTGTGAGGGAGGCTAAGGTGAGAGAGTGTGGCAGTCCCAAGGTCACCCCGCTGGTTTTGTGCCTCAGGACTAGAACTCACAGTCTCCTGGTTTGTAATCCGGTGCCTTAACCACTACACCAACCTGACTCTACTATACTATAGTATAATATACTATAGTATACTATAATGTAGCAGTACTTGGTGTTTTTATTATACAGGTGGTCCTTGTTCAGCAGCCACTAGTTCAGCAACCGTTACAATGGTGCTGAACCAAGTAACTCACAATGCATCCTCAGCTGTCACAGCATTACCATGGTCATGTGTTGGTCCAATAGGCCAGGCTACCTGCAGGACTGCCTTTCCCTAAGGACATCTACCTGTCCTATCAGGTCAGATAGGGTGACAGACTCCTGGTTCCCTCCCTAAATATTGTCCTCTAATGGGAACTAGGAAGTATGGCAGCCCCTTTTCCATATCAACCCCTACCCTATGGAACATCTTGCCCCCTGAAGTTCAGCAGCCCGCCATCCATTTAGGCTTCCGAAAAGCCTTAATGATTGGGAGGATTGGGAAATTAAACAATGATATGTTTTCCTGGAGCCACGTTTTTGCTTTTACTGCTTTATGTTTTAATTAAGTGTCTTTTAGAGTTTTAAAAAATGATTTTATTGGGAGACACCCAGAGTTGTCTAAAAGATGGGCATCTCTATGAATGTTTTAAATAAATAAAATTAAAATAAATTGTGATTCAGGTGCTTGGTAGGCAGCTTGCCATTTTGATGTTGCAGTGGTCCATGGTTCTTTTTTTCAAACTTCACTGCCAGCTTATGACAAGCAAAGTCAGTGGGAACACTAGCAGGAGAGCACAAATGTTGATCATGTGACATCTCACCTAATGGCCGCATGGGATTTGCCTAAGAACAGCAATTGGAACTGCTGGAATTACTCTCGTAAATCAGCAAAGTCATGTGACATCGTGATTTATAACTGCATCAATAGTGATCGAGTTTCTGGTCCCAATTACCATTGTTAAGGGGGAGATTACTTGCATGGTGGCCGTTTTAAATATTTAAATAATGAATTAAATTTAGAAGGTATTTGTTGAGAAATCATAGCATACAATAATTTATAAATTTATGCTTATGTTTCACACTATACAAATTGAGGATAAAATATCTAGATTAATCTTCCTCTATTAAAAAGAAAGGACATTTGCATGAACTATTTGTGGAATCATATTTTAAATGCTTGCAGAGATTAGCAAAATCAAAATGGTCAGGGATAAAATATATCAGTCAAAAAACCTCTTGTGGGGGAAGTAGCATGTCATAATTTTCTTACAATGTGAATATAGGTTTTGATATTATCAAAGATGGGAGTTAGGGGGGAAAGATGTTGCTTCAGGCAAAGCAAGATAAAAGATTTTATCACTAATGTGATGCTGACAAAAAAAAAATCACACAAAAATTTGCCACGACATATGTCAGGAAATGGTTACAGTGATGTGAATGGAAGAGGTTTTCAAAGCTCTTAGGGTGATATTCTAAGAATCTGCCCTATAAATTTTGCAACTATGCTTAAATGAACAGTGGAAGAATTTAGGTTTTGTCACTGGTTGTAATTATTCTAATGTCAGTGTGATTCCCAAGCCATCTCTCCAGGCATCGATACCCCGCAAATCCATTTAGAAAATTAGTGTCCTCCAATAAATATCCTTAGAACAGAAATGGGCAAGCTGAACTGCCTGGAGCACAAATTTTGCTCAGATTCGTGCTTTGTGAGAGCCCCAGATCCCAAAAGCAACTTTGAAAGATTGCAAAATATTGGCTGCCTTGTTTCCTGCCACTCTGAAGTAGGCATCATGCAAAAACAATACCATCTAAAATAGGGTTTACTGAATAAAAGAAACACACAAAGAAAAAGAGAAAAAATCCTGGCCTTCCTTGTCCCACTTCGGTGTGGCCCTCTCAACATGCAAACCTCCAGACTCTGAGTTGACAGAAACATATGCCAGAATAAATTGGGCTGCCATGATAGCTGGGCCCCCTCCCACTTTATGAAGAAGTTCAGCAAGTGGTGCTGTTTTAATGTGCAGTAAACTGAAGAAGCAGGATTAGTAGAATCCCCTGTTTTTGTTTCCACTCCTACCAACCATCACTAACCAGCAGCAAGAACACCCACCAGTAGCTCTTCTTAATGGGCAAGAGAGGGAAGGGGCAATTACCAAGTGCTGTTCTCCATGACTATTTTGGCTTGGGCTGCAGACAGGACCAGACATCTGGCCTCTGCAGGCCTTTTATAGACATGAACGAGAGATCTGCATTAAAAAAAAAGTTTGTCCCACTGACAGGCCACAAGGACAGTCTGCGGAATTTGATAGTTATCAGCAGTGACAGGGTTATGTATGGGTAACTGAATGCAGAGTCGAAATTCTCTACTTACGTTGACTAGAACATCTCTATTTACAGGGTTTGCTACCAGTGAGTGGCTTTGTGGGCAGTGAGTGATCAAGGAGAAAAACCATAATACACTTATTTGGAACAGAACCAGCTGGCAGAATCTGGCTGTATTTTCTGGTTTAAATTTGTGTTCACTGCAGCAGCATAGGTATAGCACGGGTGTCGGCAACCCGGGGCTCTGGAGCCACATGTGGCTCTTTTGTCCCTCTGCTGTGGCTCCCTGTCAGCTGAACCCACCACTGGCTGGGCTCGCCCCTCACCCTCCCCTCCCAGTCACTCCTCAGCTGGCCTGAGAAGTAAGGGTGACGGCGGGGGATGGAGACTCGCTCCATATTCCAGAGCAGGAGCGAAGCGCCCCTGTACTTGTTCGGTCTTGCTGAAGCTTCTTCCAGCCTTTGGTGCTGTGTGCACCTAGGTTGCTTGGGAGGGACGCACGACTTGCTCTCTGCCCTGAGACACTGGCCCAGCCCGGCTGCAGCCAATGCTCCCCAACTTATGCTTTCTGAAATGCCTCTCAGTCATTTTGCAGGCCAATGCTTGAAAAGGCAGATGTCTGATCTCTTTTGCCGCCCACATCACAGCAGCCCTGGAGGGCATGCCCAGCAACCAGAGGGGTGAGAGTGTGTCCTCAGCAGATTACAATGACCAGTGGGAACTAAGCAGACCCCAGCCACTGACTGCATCCTCAACCATGTTGAGGAAAGTCATTGAATGAGTCTGTTGCAACATTGTTGGGAGAGGAAGGAAAGTGCTACGTTAAAACTGGACCAGCGAAATATGATTCTAAACTGCCTCAGAGGTGGCCTGGGGATGAAATGAAGGCAATGGCATCAGGGCATGACCTTCAGAAACAGTTTGCAGGGCATCTTCCTATTGTGGCTAGAGAGATGTGAAGTTGAGCCTTCAGAATTCTGAAAAAAGTGGTATGTAATCCCAATACAAAGAAGTTGTCGACACCACTTTTAAACTGGTCCCCAGGCATATTCGTTCTCAACTGAAAAATCATTTAAAAAAACATAAAAACAACACTACATTGAAAACATCTTCACCTTGAATGGCTTGGTTAGTTGGTGGTTTTTATTCTCATTAAAGATAGCAAGAAAGACATCGTTTTCATCCTTTTTTTCAAGGGGAAGAAAATCTGGATAAAAGTAGAAGAAAGTTCCGGTGCTTATATTACTTGTGAAGTGGCTGAGTGATCCTTTCTTTGCAGATGACTGTCTATTTTTCATGATGCACTCTCCTCCCACACAGTCTGCAATCTTCCTGACATGAAGACAGATTATACAATGTATGATGAAGTTGCTTCTTCCATGTGGGTGACTAGAAAAGCTGTGGAGTGATGACAGATACATACATAACAAAAATAAGGAAAACAAACAAAAAAACCCTGACCTTTGCACCACAGGAAAACTCAAAATCAATTCCCAAATAAATTCTAAAGAACCCCGAGAAGGAGAGGGGAAGGCAGAAGCCATAGGAATATCAGAATAATATAATGGGAAGGTACCTTGGAGGTCTTCTAGTCTAACCCTCTGCTCAAGCAGGAGACCCAATACAAATTCAGACAAATGGCTGTCCAGTCTCTTCTTAAAAGCCTCCAGTGATGGAGCACCAACAACTTCTGAAGGCAAGCTGTTCCGTTGCTTTATTGTTGTCACTATCAGGAAATTTCTCCTTAGTTCTAGGTTGGTTCTCTCCTTGATTAGTTTCCATCCATTGCTTCTTGTCCTGCCTTCAGGTGCTTTGGAGAATAAGTTGACCACTTCTTTGTAGCAGCTCCTCGAATACTGGGAGACTGTTATCATGCCATCCCTAGTCCTTTTTATCCCTAGACTTGACATATCCTCTAGGTTTCTAATCATCTTTGTTGCTCTTCTCTACACCCTTTCCAGAGTCTCAACAGCTTTTTTACATTGTGGTGAACAAAACTGGATGCAATATTCCACGTGTGGTCTTACTAATGCTTTATAAAGCAGTGCTAATACTTCCCATGATCTTGATTCTATCCCTCTGTTAATGCAGTTTAGGATTGCATTGGCTTTTTTGGCTGTTGCTGCACACTGCTGGCTCATATTTAAGTGATTGTCCATTAGAATTCCAAGATCTCGCTCACAGATTTACTGCTATTGAACCAAGTTTCAACTAATTTGGACCTGTACATTTGATTTTTTTTTGGCTTAAGTGTAAAACCTTACTTTTCTCTCCATTGAATGTCATTTTCTCTCCATTGAATTTCATTTTTTGGAGATGACAACTTTCAGGAAATCAAGCACATATTCTTGGTGTAGTCTTAAAGATACGTTCTCTTAGCATAGGTTTTCAAAGGTAAAGTAAGAACAATGGATCTGCTGCCTGTCTTCTCTTGGTGCAGGGAAAGGGAAAAGGGGAGAGAAAGAAGTGTAGGGTAAACAGAAAAAGAAAGAAAAGCATTGACTTCCGACTATTTTTAGTGCAGTAGAATAGCAGTAGCAACAGCTACTGCTATTATATACCCCTTTGTAGTGTTTTACAGCCCTCTCTAAGCGGTTTACAGAGTCAGCATATTGTCCCCAACAATTTGGGTCCTCATTTTACCCAACCTTGGAAGGATGGAAGGCTGAGTCAACCTTGAGCCAGTCAGAATTGAACTGCCGAACTGCTGGCAGTTGACAGAATTAGCCTGCAATACAGTACTGCATTCTAACCACTGCAGCACCATGGCTCTTCATAATATTATTCAGAATAAAATAACACTGCAGCCTCAACTTTTCACTTTTATATGCTTAACATGTATATAACATTTGTATAACAACAAAGTTATCTAATCAACAAACCCAAAGTAAAAAGTTTCCTTTTTTTCCATCTCAAGCACAAAATCCAGAAGCGGTTTCCAAATACAAAATTGGATGTATTCTTTTCTTTGATTAGAGCAATTAATCTCTGCTAGTTCTATCTGTTTTCCCAGTCATTTATCCACTGTAGGAGTTAGAATATCTTTCCACTTTTTTGCATAATGCATTCTTGCTGCTATCAACATATATAACAGCAAGGTTCCAGATTTTTTTTCCAAGTTCTTTGTCCATTAAGCCTAAAAGAAAACTCTCTAGTTTAACTTTTATATTCATTTTAAGACTCTTCTGTATTAAAACATGAATCTTTCCCCAGTTTTTCTTTGCTTTATCACAAGTCTAGATCACATAATCATTTCATGTGAGTCAGCGAGTCCTCATTTGCTTATATCTTCAGCATTAGAAGATCTGATGTCCTTTCAAACACATTCTATGATGAGTCCAATATTCTCCAAATACAATTTTTTTATGAATTAACCTTAACTCTGTATATACCATTTTATAGGCTTTATTGGAAATTGGAAATTCTAGTTCTTTAGTCCATGCTTGAAATATCCCAGAAATTTTAAAATATATTGAGCTTTTGGTAAATATAAATTATAGGTTTTATTTATGTAATGGTGTCCATCAGACAAGTAAGCAATTCAGATGCCTTTGAGGCAGTCAAAGCATCTACTCCGTATAGATCCATTAGAATGGACTTAAGCTGAAGATACCTCCACTGTTCTGAACGGAGAAGACCAAATTAAATTTGAAGCCGAGAAAAAAATCATTAAAATAGTCATTACATTGTAGCTGATTTAAAGTTATTATCTGTATAAAATTATCAGGTTTTCCAATCAAATGATTTACCAAACCATTTTCAAGCTTGAATTTGTCAGAAGAGCTAAATATTTATGAGTCTTATTATCTAAGTCAATTTACATCTCAATATGCCCCCCAAATTTCTCACTGCTTATACTTCTGGAAGTAAGAAATTTTTCTTTTATGTTGTTCCAAGCATTTGTAGCCAAGAGATCTATAAATAACTCACCATATTTTTCGGACTATAAGACGCACCGGTATAAGACGCGCCTTAGTTTTTGTGGAGGAAAATAAGAAAAAAGTTGATTGGCGGGTGGATCGCCTCCCAGAATACCCCCAATCAGCTGTTCCCAGAGGTGAATTTTAGCAACAGGTTCATTGGTTGTGAGCTCTGCGCCTTGCTTTTTCAGCCTCAGAGGCTTTTTTTCTGAAGCTCCCTTTCAGAGGCTTTTTTCAGCTTCTAAAACCTCCGTTTAAGTGGCTAGGCAGGGCTACATTCAGAGTATAAGACCCATCCAGATTTTCACCCTCTTTTGGGGGGGGGGGGAAGATATGTCTTATACTCCAAAAAATACAGTATATCATTCCAATGAATAGCCATCTGGGCCAGGAGCTTTCCCATTTTGCAATAATCAAATAGAATCTAAAAATTCTTGGAGTGGCAAAGGAATCTTCAGCATATTAATATTATCTAATGATAACAAATGAATATCCAGCAATTGATTAATCTCATAATGGTCCCTCTTTTCATCCAAACTATAAATTGACTTGCAGAAAAGGTAGACCAGTGGTGGGATTCAGCCAGTTCGCACAGGTTCACTAGAACCAATTGTTAATTTTATGTGCAGTTCGGTAAATCGGCTGAATTACCTCAGCCTGGCCCCACCTCCTGGCCTCCTTTGCCTGGCCCCACCTTGCCCCTCCCCTCCTGAGAGTTCCCCCCCCCCCCGGCAAAACAACCTGTCTCAAGATCCCGTGGACAACTTTGGCTCAGGCAGTCGAATTCCATACTCGTTCCCTCTTTCCACAAAGTGAAGGAATTGCAGAAAGGCGCTGCTGAGCTGAGAATAGGGCTTCAGAGGATGCAATTCCTAATAAATGCATTATGTGCAGAGAAATGCATGCTATAACCAGTGAATCGCATTTTCTGAGGAACCGACGAAACTCCGGCAGGCTGTTTAGCCAGTTGCCGAAGGAAAGGAACAAGGTATACGGCTGCCCAAAAGTTCCTTCCTTTTGTGCAGCAAGACAGCACGGTCAGTGTCCATAGCAGTAACGAAGGAGGAAGGCCCAGCAGTAGAAAAGCAGCCATGCTTCCACTTTGAAAGCAGGCTACTAAGAAGCGCTCTGGCTAAGCATTTCCTGACAACACTTGTGGTCTGTGCGGAGTGCCATCCCGCTGTGAGGCAACTTTTCTTTCCCAACTGAAGCCAAAGAGGCTTCTGAGGCCGCTCTCCTCCATCTGGGCAGGGCAGGTACCTGAGAGAGGCGCGTCTCTGGCTGCCCATTTCCCAGTGCCACCTAACAGCCATCACATAAAAGAGTCTTTTCTTCAACTTCTCAAAGCCTTTTAATCCAGATTCTCCCACTCGCCTGGTGTTTGCTTTTCTTGGAAAGAGAGGCCCGCTGTTGTGGGTCGGCCTCCTCCTCCCACAGCATTTTCTGTCTGGAGACAAGCAAGTCCTCTGAGTGCCATAAGCCTTTGTAGCTAAGATGGCCTGTGTCTGCAAATAGTTTCTAAGCACAGTTTCTAAGCGGTGTTATTCAGAAATAAGTTATCTGCACAGAATCAGATAAAACACCTTACCCAAGAAAGCTCAGAATTATGTTTTTATTCCCAGTCATGTATATTTAGAATTGCAAATTAAATATGTCTAGAATAAGAGTGAGATGAATACATTCAGGAGATGCTAGCTTAGGTCACAGATAATAATCCATAAAATATTGAGAAGGAATCTATCTGTATGGGGGTAAATAGGATTATTTGAAATACTATGTCTTCAGTGGAAATATTCAAATAAATACTATATTCTCAAGGAAGAAGAACTGATTTAGTTTTAAATTTCACAGATGATGGTCTCTCTCCCAGCTTCAATTTCCTATCTATAAAATGGGACCAATATCTGTATTTCACAAAATGTTACAGACGATGGGAATGCAGATTCTCCACACTTGTGCACAAATGAACATGTGAGAAAATGCTAAGTATCCTTAAATTTGGAGCTCTTTTTTTCCGGACAGGATCTGTGTTCACTTGAATGCAGAATGCATTTTGGTTTGGAGAACAGTATCACCTCTATGTCCCAAAGGTGCTTTTCCAAGAGGCAATAGGACTTTCTGATTTTTCTTTGAAGACATTTCGCTTCTTGGATGAGAAGTGGAGGTGAGGGGCTGGTTAGAGGCCGAGAAGTTAGCGCCGAGATCAGTGATGAAATCTAAAATTTGTTACTACCAGTTCTGTGGGCGTGGCTTGTGGGAGGGGTGTAATGTGACTGGGTGGACGTGGCCTTTTTTTTTTTTAACTTTTAAAACCATTTATTCTACAACTTCTTCAGGGAAGCGGTTGTAAAAAACGCTTTCAAAAGGCTCTGATGATCCAAGCTGAGTTGCCTGATCGCAGAGGCTTTTTAAAAAACCTCTGCAGATCAGGCAACTCAGCTTGGATCATCAGAGGCATTTAAAAGAAAAAAAGGGTTTTTTTTCTTTTAAAAGCCTTTGACGATCCCAGCTGAGCCGCGTGATCACCAGAGGCTTTTTTAAAAGTAAAAAAAAAAGCCTCTGATGATTGTGCGGCTCAGCTGGGCACGGGGGGTGGGGCAGGGATTTTTGCTACCGGTTTTCTGAACTACCCACTTCCATCGCTACTGGATTGGGTGATCCGGTCTGAACCGGGAGCATTTCACCCCTGGCCAAGATGCCAAAATGGCCTCAGCTGAGGCCGGGTGAGGCGAATAGAAGCTGGGACGGGCAGGGCAAGACACGAGGCAGGAAGGTTTTTTGGCACAGGAGCATCACTCATGCACCCCCCTTGCCACCTGTCTCTGCCCATTTGTGGCAGTGCAGATTTACCATCTCTGGGTTTTAGCCAAGGGGAAGCAGCTGGAGCAGTACACAGTGGGGAAGCTTTGTGCAAAAATGCATGGGCCAGGGAGGTGAGTTGGAGACGGAAAAGGGGTAGCCCAGGAGGGTCTCTCTCTCTCTCACTGATCCCCAGTTTATTGGGGAGATGGAAGGGGCAAGAAGCAAGGCAGAGAAGGAAGCAGGGCAGCCAGTCTCCTTTTCGGGGGTTGGAAGCAGATGAAGTCTCCTTCCCACTTCGCATCCACATTCTGCCTGCGTTGCAACATCCGGAGGAGCCATGCCTGAGAAAGCTTGGCAGTACCCTGGAACACGAAATTGGTTTTCATTTCTTTGCACAAAAGGGGGAGGGGGAAGAGCTCACAGGATGTGGACCTACTAATGCATGATCTCCAAAGCAGTCAGATTTTGGGACGGTGGAGCCCTCTAAGCCAAAATGACTAGTTTCCCAACTTTTTTTAGGTTAGCCTAACACACGAATAGAGGCGTGAAGCTGGACCGGCTACATATCAGCCTGTCTGTGGTTAGGGCTAGCTGTCTTTCCCCAACAGGGCACTCTTCAGCGGCATCGGCTTTATCATCTCAGGCCAGGCGAAGAGTGGCTGGGAGGAGAAGGAAGGAGCTGGGCATGGTGAGAGGCCAGGTGAGGTGAGTTGCCCCTCAACATGAGTGATGTTGAGTTGGCCACCCCCACCGAGTCACATGACCACCCAGTCATGCCTACCCAGCCGATCATTAGGGCAGAGAACTGGTTGTTAAATTATTTGAATCCCACCACTGGTTAGAAGTCAGGAGATCAGGTCTAGTCCTTAGGTACAAAGCCAGTGGGTGACCCTCTCTCAGCCTAGTCCACCTCAAAGAGTTGCTGTAGGGAAAACAGGAGGCGGATGACATATTAAATATGTTGACTGTCTTGAATTATTTGTAAGAATAATAAATTAGGATTAAAAAATTGAGAAGAGAATGAATGCACAACATAAACAGAATTCTGTGGCCTCTGCTGTCTCTACTGACTTTGCATGTACATGCAGTATTATTTGCAAAATAAGCAGAAATGAGTGCATTATAGTTTTATAGTCTGTCAGAAACTAAAACCAGCAGTTATATGGTCAATGTATAAGGTAAAGGTAAAGGTTCCCCTCACTAGTCATTCCCGACTCTAGGGGGCGATGCTCATCTCTGTTTCAAAACCAAAAAGCCAGCACTGTCTGAAGATGTCTCCATGGTCATGTGGCCGGCATGACTAAATGCCAAAGGTGCATGGAATGCTGTTACCTTCCCGCCAAAGGTGGTCCCTATTTCTCTACTCGCATTTTTACATGCTTTCGAACTGCTAGGTTGGCAGAAGCTGGGGCAAGTAACAGGAGCTCACCAAGTTACGCGGCACTAGGGATTCAAACCGCCGAACTGCCGATCTTGCTCACTGACAAGCTCAGTGTCTTAGCCACTGAGCCACCACATCCTTTAGTCAATGTATAGTCTTTATTTAAAAAGCTTAAACAACTTTCAGATTCCACCTTAACTCTACATTACTAGCCCAAGCTTAACAAAAAAATAACATAAGGGAGTTCACAAAAGGCTTATAAATATTTGCTAAACCAGTCTCCCCTTCATTCTTGATGAGCACTTGCTCTCTCGGAGTTTCTGTCTTCTGTTCAATTGCATTCTATTCCCTCCCTAAAGTTTCTAAATTATTCTTATACTGCTTCTGTTTAGTTTTACCTGGATTAAAATACAGTTTTATCATTGCGGCAAGTGCTGGTTTTGACTTCAATAAGCCTAAGAGTAAGTATCTGGCGAGGCACCGGACAAGGGAAGGAGTGGTTGGGAGGGGAGGGGCGAGGAGAGGCTGGGCGAGGAGAGGCATCCCTTGACGTGAGTGATGTTGAGTTGGCCACACCCATCCAGTCACATGACTATCTAGCCACACCTACCAAGCCAGTCATTAGGGCAGAGAACCAGTTGTTAAATTATTTGAATCTGACCACTGGGTAGAACTAGTTATACTGTCTCACTTACTTTGGCCAGGTCATGCAGGGAAATTCGCTGGAGAACTTTTATGTTGGAAAGAGTTAGTGGTAAAAGGAAACTTTGGAAGTCATAAACAGGAATATCAGACAAAATATAGAAATTAAAGGAATGGAGATAAGAGAGGAAAGATATAAACTACAAGCCTTTGCAGATGACTTGGCATTTATTGTAAAAGATCCGTTAGAGACAATTCCCAAATTATTAAAAGAGATAGAGGAATTTGGAGAAGTAGCAGGACTGAAAATAAACGGAGAAAAAACTAAAGTGATAGTCGCTGGAGAACACTTATGTTGGGAAGAGTTAGTGGTAAAAGGAAACCAGGCTGTCAAAAAACATGGTGGCTGGACACTCTCAAAGCTGACACCAGCCAGAACATAGAAAAACCTCAAAGAAACAGTGCAAGATCAGAAGTTGTGAAGAGATCTGACCCATAGAATTGCCAAAAGTCAAACTTGACTGAATCAATGGTGGGCTGCTACTGGTTCGCCCCATAACATCATCATCAATTATTACTAGCAACAGATTTCCTCATTAAGTTCTGCTGATTTTGCTAGTTCAAATGATCTGCCAGCAATTTCTCAGGTCTTTGACCAGACTCCCAATCCTTTAATTTTAATCTGTTCAATGAAAAATTCTACCTTGTCAGCAAAGAAATCCCCTAAGCGTTGTTTAGCTAACACAAATACATTATTAACCTGTTCTGTGGGCTCATTTGCATAATCTAACTTTCTTTAAGCAAAGTTTCTGGCTGTTGATGTTTAAGATTATTTTTTCTCCCTTTCTGTTACACAGCATCACTTTGCATATAAGCCATCTAAGAATCCCATGCATTCTGATGAGTTCAGATTGAGTTCAAAACATTGTGAAGTCAGTTCCTGTTCATCAACAGCATGAGTCTATGGAAACAGATAGGAGGAAAGAAAACATGGTATAGGAAGGAAGCCAGAAAAAGAAAGATTAAATATAAAATAGAGCAGATCAGATTGGGGATTGCAGAGTAAAATATAGAGGAAACATTTGGTTTTTAGGAAATTTTCCTCTATATTTTTCCTTTATAATCAAAGTGCACTTTTCTAACTCACTGGTGCAAAAAATGGGTCTCAAAGATTTCAATGATCCTTTTGTAGTTCACAGAAACCTCTAGAAAAGGAGGAAGGGAAATATTAAGTACTTGTTTGTATTTGCATGAGTTGCTAAGATTAAAAATCATGAAGTGATTAAGGTGTCGACTAAGATTGGGTAGAAACAGATGGTATTCCAGCCTCAAAGATTGACACATTAGGTGAATTTTAGTCATAACTCTCTAAAACCCAATCTATGCCACAGGGCTATTTTTATATTTATGGATGAGGGTCTTAGGTACAGAATTTTGAATTTGAAGAGGAAATGTAAAATAAAATACTTTCCAAGTCTTTCAGAAAGCATCAAACACACAGAGAAAGCCTTTTAGCTTTACCAACTCTCCTTTTCCACTTCTGTGAAAGAGAAAGAAAGAAGGAAAGAAAGAAAGAAAGAAAGGAAGAAAGAAAGAAAGAAAGAAAGAAAGAAAGAAAGAAGAAAGAAAGAAAGAAAGAAAGAAAGAGAAAGAGGAAGGAGGGAGGGAGGAAGAAAGGGAGGGAGGAAAGAAGGAAGGAAGGAAGGAAGGAAGGAAGGAAGGAAGGAAGGCATGTTTTTGTTATCAGAAAAGAGAGATATAACCTGAAACAAGAGTTGTAATGAAACTTATGATGAAACATTTTATTGTTATCAATTCTGCATGCTGTATTAAAAAGATAAAAAACAATAGCAATATCCACATTTATTTATTTCAATGTACAGTATATGGTTGCCCATCTCACTATCATGACTCTGGGTAATTAGCAACCATTAAAAGACAATATCACCTCAATAACATAGTAAAACGAAGAATGACTCTAACCAGGCATGACTTAGCGCTATTAAGCCCTTCCTTGTACAATAAGAGTGGCAATTATTTCTCTGCTTTTATTATGTCCTCAAAGAGTCACCCGGCGGCCCTGTTCTGGGTCAGAGCAGCTCAGGTGATCCTCTTCAGGGACATACAGAGGAATTTGTTCAGCACCTGACTGACAAAGTTTCGAGTTGGAACATATATGTGGAGCTGATCCATGTGAGATGCCTGGGGAGAGGTCTTGCCCGATAAACTGGGAACAGTTTAACCTTGTTGGATCTGAGGAAATGGACAGAATCCTCAATGCTGTCACTGCCACCACCTGTCAGATCCTTGTCCCTCCTGGATGATGAAAGCCTCCAGGATGGTGACAAGCAGGTGGGTCCAGGCAGTGATTACTTTGTCTGTAGAGAAGAGGATATTTCTGGGGACTTTTATGGATGTCATAGTTCACTTCTGCCTTTAAAAAAACCATCTCTGGATCCCACCTACCTGGACAATTTTCATCCAGTTTCCAATCTCCCCTTTTTAAGGAAGGTTGTGAAAAGGATGATGGCCTGGCAGCTTCAGAGGGTCTTTCAGAGGGATTAATTGGATTCCTTTCAGTCAGGACTCAGCAATAACACTTATATACCACTCCATGGTGTTTTACAGCACTCTCTGAGCAATTTACAAATGTCAATATATTGCCACCAATAATCTGGGTCCTCATTTACTATCCTCGGAAGGATGAGTCAACCCCGAGCTGGTCAGGATCGAACTCCTGACTGTGGGCAGAGTTAGCCTGCAATACTGCATTCTAACCACTGCGCCACCACAGCTCAGGCCCAGTAATGGGATGGAAACAGAAATGGTCATACAGCACTTGTTGATGATCTTTGGTGAGAACGGGATGGGATTAGTGCAACAACTCCATGATCTCTCATCAGCCTTCAATATCATTGACCATGGTATCCTTTTGGGTCAGCTACAGGGACTGGGGATAGGTGGCCCAGTTTTGCATTGGTTTTGTTCCTTTGTCCAAGGCTGAGCCCAATTGGTGTTAATAGGGAAATCCAGATTTCAGCCGCTATCTTGTGGCATACCTCAGGGCTTGGTAGTATCTCCCCTCCTTTTTAACATCTACATGAAGCCGCTGGGTAAGATCATTTGTCAGTAGGGGTTGAGGTATCTGCAGTATGCAGATGATACTCAACTCTATATTTCTATCCCTGGTGACCCAAGTGATGTTATTGCTGTCCTCTCACATGCCTGGAGGCTGTGGGGGCCTGGATGAGATTTCAGCTAAAACCCTGACAAGACCAAATGGCTTTGGATGTATCAGGGTTCAAGATTTAATCCTGAATGGGGTTACATTACCCAAGATGGATCCAGTCCGCAACTTGGACTTGCGACTCCTGCTCGAAAAGCAGGTGGCAGTCATGGCTAAGAGAGCCTTTGCACAACTTTGGGTTGTGCACCAGTTGCAGCCTTTCCTGGATCAGGATTCCCTATGTTCAGTTGTTCAGGCCCTTATCATCTCACAGTTGGACTATTGCAATGCAGTCCACATGGGGGTAACCTTGAAGAGCATTCAGAAGCTACAGCTGGTGCAGAGTGTGGCGGCACAGACAGTTCTTGGGGCCTGAAAGAATGGCCCGTATAAATCCACTGCTCCGCAAGTTGCATTGGCGGCCAGTCTGCTTCCAGGTGCAGTTCAAGGTGTTGGTAATCACCCTTAAAGCAGTGGTGAAATCCAATTTTTTTACTACTGGTTCTGTGGGTGTGGCTTGGTGGGTGTGGTATGGCTTGGTGGGCGTGGCTTGATGGGCATGGCAGGGGAAGGATATTGCAAAATCTCCATTCCCACCCCACTCTGGGACCAGCCAGAGGTGGTACTTGCCAGTTCTCCGAACTGCTTAAAATTTCTGCTACCAGTTTTCCAGAACCTGCTGGATTTCACCTGTGTCTTAAAGCCCTTCGTGGCATTAGTCCAGGCTACTTGAGGAACCATCTTATCCCACTGGGATAAGCCCGCCCATGACAGCAGAGAAGCCATCCGGCAAGCCCATTGGCCCGAGTATTTGACTGGAGGATTCCAAGAGAAGGGCCTTCTCTGCCACTGCACTTGCCCTTTGGAATATCTTGCCTCCCAGAGTGAGGTTGGCTCCAACTCTCCCGACCTTCCATAAGAGCTTAAAGACCTGGCTCTACCAGTTGGCTTGTGGCTTCAATAGAGGAACATCACAGTGGAAGTCATTGATCAGTTAACAATAAATCTCACTTCTCCCTCATCCTGCAGCCACCCTCCTCATCTTTTAATTGGGCTGCTGTATTTGGCTGTGTGTTGTATCCTATTTATGCTTTTATCTTTATATAGTTTTTATTTTTATGATTGTAAGCTGCCCAGAATTACCCTGAGGTAAGATGGGAGGCCAATACATTTTATCAATAAATAAATAAATAATAAATCCAAATCAGAAGCAAGGTAAAAAAAATATCACTGCAATCCTTGACCCAACTATCCAATGTGCTCTGCCCTGACCTCCATGGACACTGACAGGACCAAATGTTCAAAGCGTCATCAAAGGCCAACAGGATTGGGGCTAATCCAACCTACAGGCAGAAGATGTTCCAAAGAGCAAAACATCTATGGAGATTCTCAGTCATCCAATTCATGGTTGTCCCAAAGGTGCTTTTTCCAAGAGGCAACAGAACTTTCTGTTTTTTCTTCGCTTCTCATCCAAGAAGTTTCTTGAATGAGAAGTGAAACGTCTTCAAAGAAAAACCAGAAAGTCCAGTTGCCTCTTAAAAAAAATACCTTTTAAATTTTCAAAGAGCAAGGACCATGACCGAAACAACTCTCTTCTTGAGCCCCACCAGATGGCACTCTTTCCTAG
The DNA here is from genome assembly GCF_059756535.1 of Pantherophis guttatus. Taxonomy (NCBI): domain Eukaryota; kingdom Metazoa; phylum Chordata; class Lepidosauria; order Squamata; family Colubridae; genus Pantherophis; species Pantherophis guttatus. The sequence continues at coordinate 189,607,086 of NC_142064.1, forward strand.
ACAACCAAGCTACACTAAGCGAATGGGAGAAAGGTCTCTGCATTCCACTGGGAGTGCAGCCCTTGGCATGCAATTCAAAGCCTGCTGTGGCCCTCAATCTGACTGTTGTTCACTCCTGACCTAACTCAATCATTCCCCAGTTTATTCTCAGTAAAACAGGAGGAAAGATGGATCCTTGAGAGGCTTCCACTCTGTCTCTTTGCATGGCTTTCAAATAATTCCACACTTGCAGGATCTCATATCTTCATCTGTGGTTGATAAGATTTATTTCTAGCTCAGTTTGCAGTATAGCTAAAGTTGAAGAAAAAAGTAGTTTCATTTGCTCTCTTATTGGTGGAATGCTTTACTTAACCTGATTCTTGACTCCCTGGCCTCTAACGTTCATTTCTCTCCTCTGTCTCCCTTTCTTGCGGATGTATAGAGCTTCAGCATCCCATTCTTGGATGGTCTCTCCACCTAGGCTATTTTCAGACTCCATAACAATGTGCAGCCAGAGTTGCAAAAATGCTAACCTGGATTCCTATCACTATTAAAATTTGCATGGGCCACAGAGACAGGGTATCTTTACAGTCAGGAAAGTTCTTGTAACAATCATTCAGAATTTGGCTTTGGTTTTGCAAATAGTCAAAGGCAGATAACATCTATTGAGAACATGGAGGGACGTGACATTGACTGCTTGTATGTAACAAAATAACGGAAGGGACCTTGGAGGTCTTCTAATTTAAACCTCTGCTCAAACAGGTGACCCTATACCACTGATGGCTAACCTTTTTGCCATCGTGTGCCAAAAGTGGGGTGAGTGCGGGGGAGTCGCGCGTGTGTGTGCCCACACCCATAATTCTATATGCACGTGGCTCCCTCTGCTTTTGGCATGTGATGACATGGTGGGCCTGGTAGGCCCGTTTTTCACTCTTCCTGTTGTGGAATGGAAGGACCAAGCAACATTCCTAGGTCAGCCAGAGACAGTTTTATTGCGCAAGGTTCAGAGCCAGTTTTGTACATGAAGCTTTGAACAAGGAGAGAACTCTGATACAACCGTTTTATACGTTTCTAAGACAAAGGATTCAGTGAGATCATACATTTTCCATATATGGTTAATATGAAATCATACATCCGATTTTCCCTATATGGTTACATACATTGGATAATAAGTTCATCTAATTACTTAAAGCATTAATTTTAGTTTATAAAATTATCTTAGCCACACAACTTTTCCTTAAGTGCTCGTAGTTGTTAATGGGAGAGTTACTACTATCCTTGGGTAAGTTTATTGGATTAAGTAACTCTTTGTAACATATAGGTCTTTGTGTCATTCATAGTGAGGTCACTCAGATGTTTTCCATATGGCAGTCCTTTCGTGACATCTAGGTCCCAGAAGATATATTACCACTTAATGGGGTTTAATTTTTGTTAACATAATTTCCAACAAGCATTTTCCTCTCTTATAATAATGTGAATAGAGAGGTTCTCTCAGAATTCATGTATCTAAGCACGTCTTCCCCTTATAATAATGTGAATAGAGAGGGTCCCCCAGAGCCCATATATCTGACTCTGTATGATTCCTTTCTTTTATTCAGATTATTTCTTTTATCTACATTATTCCCAGGCTCCAGAGCTTTTCTAGGAGTTTGGGAAGGGTGAAAACGGCCTTCCCTACCCCCTACCCCTGGAGGCCCTCTGGAGGCCAGAAATGGTCCGTTGGCTGACTTCCGGTGGGACCAGAAGGCCCATTTATGAGCTCGGGTGCCCACCGATAGGGCTCCGCATGCCACCTGTGGCACACATGCCATAGGTTCACCATCAAGGCCCTATACCATTTTTGACAAATGGTTGTCCAGTTCCTTCTTAAAAGCCTCCAGTGTTGGAGCACCCACAACTTCTGAAGGCAAGTTATTCTACTGGTTGATTGTTCTTACTGTCAGGAAGTTTCTCCCTTTGTTCTAGCTTGCTTCTCTCTTTGTTCAGCTTCTATCCATTGTTTCTTGTCTTGCCATCTGGAGCTTTGGAAAATAGGTTGACTCCCTCTTCTTTGTGGCAGCCCCTCAAATATTGAAACACTTCTATCATATCACCCCTAGTTCTTCTTTTCACTAGACTAGACATACGCAATTCCTGCAAACATTCTTCATATGTAATTCAGGGCAGGATACAAAAGCAAAAACAACAAATGTTAACCAGCAAACATTAAAACTAATACATTGCTCCAGAGAGAATAATTTTGAAAGCAGAACCCTGTTTGTGTTAGGTATGTTCTTTGTGCTCCCCCTAGTGGCTAAGTAGGATGGAGCATTAAATGAATCCTAGTGTTACTTGTCAAGAATTTCTAAGATGACAAGAAGGAAAAAGAGTTTAAGTTTGCTTCAAACTGCTTTACGATGAATTGAAAAGTACACCGTGTGTGGTGTAGAAGTGCCATTGGTAAAGCAGATTTCTTCTTTATAGGATCATTATGAATCTCAGAATGTCCTCTTCATTAAGAGTTTCCTCTGCATCATCTTCTAGTAAGTCTAGAGCAGGGGTGGGCAAATGTGGCCTTTTTACAACCTGTGGACTTCAACTCCCAGAATTCCTGAGACAGCCAAGCTGTCTCAGGAATTCTGGGAGTTGAAGTCCACAGGTTGTAAAAAGGCCACATTTGCCCACTCCTGGTCTACAGCCATTTATTTGAATGAACCTTTGTCTATTCCTATTTCACACCTCATGTGGATCTGCTGCTGAAGGTCTCTTAATGATCAATTATTCCCCTGACTACTATTCTCTTTCATTTAATATACCTCTGGCTCAGTTACTACCTGATTTTGGTGCAAACTTTGGGAGCCTACTATAGTCTAGTCCGGTGATGGTGAACCATTTCGGCACCGAGTGCCCAAACCGGAACACGTGTGCATGTCTGCGCACACACCGGAGCACCGGAAACCCAAAGACCAGGTGGCTGGTGTGCATGCACTCACTGTCCACCTGGTCTTTGGGTTTCCGGTGCGCACATGCACGCCAGCCAGGAGATCTTTGTGTGCGCCGGAGCGCCGGAAACCCAAAGACCAGGTGGCCGGCACATGAATGCACACTGGCCTGCTGGTCTTCAGGTTTCTGGTGCTCCAGTGTATGTGAAGACCAGCTAACTGGCACGCATGTGTGCGCTGGAAACCTGAAAACCTGGTGGCTGGCGTACACAGGTGCACTAGCCAGCTGGTCTTCGGATTTCTGGTGTTCCAGCATGCATGAAGACCAGCTGGCTGGTACACATGGACATGCTGGAAACCAGACGAGCAGCTGACGACAGCGTGCATGCCCACAGAGAGCATGCGCACCAGTTAGCTATAGGTTTGCCATCACAGGTCTAGTCATTTATTGACCTTAGATTGGGGTGTCAAACTCAAGGCCCATGGGCTGAATCTGGCCCGTGGGGTGCCTAGATCTGGGCTGCTGGACCACCCTGGAAACAGCGAAGGACTGGCCCACGGTGCCTCTGCTAGCAAAAATTTTACTGGCAGAGGGTTGCAGGAGGCCATTGTGGCTGAAAAGAGAACTTGTGAGGGGTGCATACCACCCCCAAGCTCTGTTTTTGCTGGTAAAGGGTTACCAGGAGGCCGTTGCAGCCGAAAACGGAGCTCGGAAGCCCATTTTCGCTAGCAGAGCGCTTGGTCCACCATAGGTACCCCAGCACGAATGATGTCAAACTGGCCACGCCCACCCCAGCCCCCAAAGGTCAAACACAATCCTGATGCGGCCCTCAATGAAATCGAGTTTGACACCCCTGCCTTAGGTCATTAAAAGATTTGTTTCCTTCCCACAGTGTTAGTGAGGATATTTTCCATGGCTAAAATGATAACTTTTCAGATAAAAAAATGTTTAAATTTGTATAATCGTCATAATTATTTTAGTTAACTCCAGAACAAAATGATAATATAGTTTGAGAAAATATAATATTAAAATAAATCCCAAAGGCGTGTTTTCAAGAGGCAACTGGACTTCCTGGTTTTTCTTTGAAGATGTTTTGCTTCTCATCCAAGAAGCTTCTTCACCTCTGACTGGATGGTGGGGAATGTCCTTGTAGACAGCTGGTCATTTGCATTCTTTAGAGAGTCATTAAGGCCACCTGGAGGTTTATCTGTGTAATCAGGATCACCTGAATGGTGCAAACAGGTCTGTCTGTAAGTAGTATAAATCCTTCCATTGCCCACCTTCCATTGCTGAAGAAGCTTCTTGGATGAGAAGTGAAATGTCTTCAGAGAAAAACCAGAAAGCCCAGTTGCCTCTTGAAAAAGCATCTTTGGGACAACAATGACCTAGATGACTGAGAATCTCCATAGATATTAAAATAAATATTAACACTGTAAGTGCTAAAAAAGATGGAGGTGACTTCAAACATAGTGACTTCTCTAAAATGTTATAGCAGGGGTGTCAAACTCAAGGCCAGCGGGCCAGGGTGGCCTGTGGGGTGCTTAAATATCAAATATTAAATATCAAAGGACTGGTCCACAGTGCCTCTACCAGCCAAAATGGGCCATTGGGGGGGGGGGTGCATGCAGCCCATGTTTGGCCAGCAGAGTGCTTCTGGAGGCTGGGGACGCCAAAAACAGGCCATGGGGGGCCTTGTAGGGCTTCCGCATGGCCCATTTTTGGCCAGCAGAGGCTGGGGAGTACTGTGGAAAGAAAGAAGGGAAAAAGTGCATCTTGAGCCTGTGTCAAACACCCAACCGTGACCGTCACCACCACCCACCACCACCACCCCCGGCCCTCTGAGGTCAAATGTAATCCTGATGTGGCCCTCAATGAAATTGAGTTTGACACCCCTGTGTTATAGGATTAAGTCCAAATCCTCCTTTAAAACCAAACAGAAAATTGAACAGGGCGTGGGAAGGATGAGGTGATACCTTCAGCTTTGAAGGAGGATGTGGTGCATACTCTTCTCAAGAGGCCACTGCTGGACCCAACCACCCTCGACATTTTCTGAAGTTTTAGCTAACCTCAACCCTCGATCATTTTTTTTCTCTCTCCAAGAAGCTTCTTCAGTTCTAACTGACTAGTGGGGGAATTTTGCTTTATACTGTTTCTCCTTTACTCATAAAAATGCGGTAGCCATCCCATCATTGCGATTTTACAAAGACTAGATTCAAGTACTTTAAAATCCAAACGACGGAAAGAAAACTTCAAGAAAAGCTTCAAAAGGCATTTTGCTCAATGTTTATTTTGCTTTTGGAAAAAGTAAAATAATTTTACACATTCACTATTTACTTGCAAACCGAACACATTCATTTCAGTTTAAATACATTATAAAGTCAGTATAAATACAAATATGCATTAATATATAGTTAGAATTAAATCTGGAAAGTAGACAACAGCAGGAATAAACTAAAAAGGAGCAATGAGATTTAAAAAATGCCAATGACTTAATGAAAATAAAGAGAGAGTGTCTTTCTGAATGTTTTGGGTGGATCACAAACTACTGCATGTAAGTCAACAGCATCAGAGTTCCATGGAAGAGCAAATGCAACCATAGGTTGCCTTAAAAGAACTGTGGTGCCATGTTCAAGAGGAGCCATTGTTCTCATTTCAATTAGATTGCATCTAAAACACTTCATCCATGTCTCGTGGACCCATTTAAAGAAGGATATTGACAAGCTGGGACATGTCCAGAGCAGAACAGCAAGTTCTGCGCAAACATCAAGAGCCCAAATGGAAAAATCTTTCAGAAATGGTTGGAGGTATTGGATAGATTTAGCTTGAAAATGAGTGATGAGGAGACACGATAGCTATCTTTGTGTAGTCTGGACAACAGGGCAGAAATGTTCATCCAGAAGACAGGATAAGAAACAGTGGATTTTAACTGAACTTCAGAAGGAATTTCGCAAGAGAAAAGATGGTCAGATATCTGCCTTGGACAGAGGGGCTTAGGCAGAAGCTGGAAGACCATCTTAATGTGCTATAGTAGTGGATGCCCACAATGGACAATGATCAGGCTAGATGATCTTTATTTGTCTGCTAGTCTTTACATTCTTTAGTTTCAGGAACACAAAGAACTTAAATATTAATTACTACCCATGTAAATCTTATGATTTGGGGTTTCATGAACACATCCCTCATCTGGAGGAATACATAATATGCCTAGTAGTAGAACAAAAGAATACGGCATTATTATTTTAAAAAAATACATTCACAGCGATTTATAAATACATTAAAAATGAGTACAATAAATAATCTGAATCAGTAAAATAGCCCCCCAAAAATCAATTTATAAACATTATAAATCATTTCTAACACAAGATTCTTATCCATTTACATGATTTGCTTATCGATAACTTATAATATTTATAAATACTATAAATATGTGCAATGAAATACATAAATATTAAATCCTGCTCCAATATGACCTAGGAGGTTTACCATTACTAAGAACATTTCCCGGTTTCAGGAGCATTATTTTATTCAAGCCCAGATTTGCTCTCTGTTCGGGATCAAAAAACATTTGCCACAGAATATGTAACATTAAATATATTAAATAGAACATAAATAAATTCAACAACCTGAACTGCTGAGTGGAAATCCATTCTGAAATCTGCCCCTCGTTTTGGATGACAGCATTAGGATCTGCCCCTAAAGCAAATCAGTGATGATGCTGGGATGTGAGGCAGGCAGCAAAGGGGAGGGGAAGTTCAACAATTCTGAGAAGTGGTGTGGTAGTATGGCGGCACTTAGGGAACAGAGGGTTTTGGGGGGTTTTTTGCATCAATGGTTCAACATGCTCACCAGCTACCTATCAATGGCATTTGGCTGCAGGGGAACAGACCCATCAGCATATACTTGGCTATGCATTGCATCCATCCTCATGAGCTATCTGCCATAAGAAGGAGAGGGAAAATACAGTACAGGTAGTCCTTGACTTACAACCGTTCATCTAATGACTGTTTGAAGTTACAACAGCACTGGGAAAAGTGAGTCATGACCCTTTTTTCACTGTTTTTACAACCGTTGCAGCATTCCCATGGTCACATGATCAAAATTCAGCCGCTTGGAGACTGACTCACATTTTTATGACGGTTGTAGTGTCCCGGAGTCATGTGATTCCTTTTTGTGACCTTGTGACGAACGTGGTCAATGGGAAAAAACCAGATTCACTTGACAACTGGGTTACTGATTTAACAACTGCAGTGATTCATTTAACAGCTGAGGCAAGAAAAGGTCATAAAATGGAGCGAAGTTCACTTAGCAAATGCCGCACTTAGCAACAAAAAAATTTGGATTCAATTGCGGATGTAAGTCGAGGACTACCCGTACATGTGGAAGCTGCCAGCGCAGATCTGCATCATATATACAAGAATGTGATTAAATAAATTAATGGCCGTATTTGTCCAGAATTTTTTAAAAAGAAAAAACCTGAATGACATTTGATCGTTAGAAAAATATCAAGGGCTGTATTTCCGCTAAAAAGACGTTGTCGGATTCTCACTACAAAATAGATCTTCTCCTTGTAGAGTTGTTCATTAAGCAATGTTCAATCAAACCCCTTTCTCTATGTTTGCACATCTTCCATAAAAATTTTCAAGGTATTTCAGCATTTTTGAGCAGAAATCCTTCAAACGGATATAGCTTCTCTTTGAAGTGCATTTGCCCTGTAAAAAAAAGTAGAAAAGAGTTTAAATTAGTAAATCTTTTCCTAGAATATTTTGACCGACTATATAAATACTGTATTTTTTGGAGTATAAGACGCACCTACCTTTTTTGGTGAGGAAAAGAAGAAAAAGAGCCTTGGTAGTACGGTGGTCTAAGGCACCCTGTTATTAAGCTGGTTATTAAGACCAGCTGCCTGCAATTACTGCAGGTTCGAATCTTGCCAAGGCTCAAGGTTGACTCAGCCTTCCATTCTTTCTAAGGTAGGTGAAATGAGGACCCAGATTGTGGGGGCAATAAGCTGACTTTGTATAAATATACAAAAGGATGAAGGCTATTGCTGAGCACATTGTAAGCTGCCCTGAGTCTCCGGAGAAGGGCGACATATAAATTAAATTTAAAAAAAAAGAAAGAAATCTCCCTCTACCTCAGGCTCTGAGCAATTTTGCCTCATTGCAGCAAACAGCAAACAGCCTGCTTTACTTTCGTTTTCATTTTCAGCATAGCTTGATTAGCACAAGGAAAAAAAAACTGCTTGTGCTAATTAGGCTGTGCTGAAGCTGAAAGGAGCTGTTTTTTCTTGCTGGTTGTTTGCAAGGAGGTAACTGCTGCGAGGCAGAGGCCAAAGGGTGGGGGCCAGTGGGTGGGTGAGGCTACATTCAGCATATAAGATGCACCTAAATTTTCACCCCCTTTTAGGGGGGGGAAAGGTGCATCTTATACTCCGAAAAATACGGTAAGTAAAATTTAGAACAATTTACATTATTCTAGTTTAAAGGAATTTTTTAAACCTGGAAGCCGCCAGCTGCTTTCAGAGGTCAGGTAGCCCTCGACTTATGACCACAATTGAGGCCAAAATTTATGTTGCTAAGTGAAACAATTGTTAAGTGAATTTTGCCCCATTTTATGACCTTTCTTGCCATAGTTGTTAAGTGAATCACTGCAGTGTTTAAGTTAGTAACATGGTTGTTAAATGAATCTGACTTCCCCATTGACTTTACTTATCGAAAAGTGATCACATGATCGCAGGACACTGCAACCATCATAAATATGAATTAGTTTCCAAGCATCCAAATTTTGAACACATGACCATGGGGATGCTGCAGCAGTCATAAGTGTGAAAAACGGTCATAAGTCGCTTTTTTGAGTTACGCTGTAACTTGGAATGGTCACTAAATGATCTGTTGTAAGTCAACAACTACCTGTACGCACATTTGGGACATTTTAAAAAAATGATAATCAATTCTTCCTGAGTGGTATTTTTAGGATTTTTCTGTTCTAACCAGTCCATGGAAAGATAAATGCAGGAATAAAACTAGGCTAATGTTTCTCATCTTCCTAATTATATGCTCCCTCTTCTACTTATTTTTTAAAAGGCTTAAGATGGTCAGGAATTTTAGCTTTGCTGTTCTTTTTTCACTTTGAAAATCCTTCAGCTAACTCATAGGAGAAGTGGGCCAATTCCCAGGGGATGCTTTTTGTCTGCAGCATTTCCTGGACTGACTATATATTTCAGCATTCCAGAAACACTGATCTATACCAATCTACAGATCTCTGACAGGCCACTGTTAGATATTTTTGGCCTAAGAATTGTCAGCTTTTGTCAGATCCTGCCTACATTCAGTCAACTGTTGCTAACCAAATGACAGATTTTAGCAACACGTCACAAACTATCTTGATAGAACTTAAATCACATGATTTCTGTTATAATTGACCGATGGCGAACTTCCATGTCAGAATGGGGATAATACTATATAATAGATCATTTAATTGCTCATCTGGCCAACATACATGTCTTTTAAGGTAAAAAGAATTATTTAAAAAAAAAATAGGAGGAAAACTATTTGAAGAACAAAGTAATGAAATGAACTTTAATTAATGAATATATTAACTAACATATAATATTTGGACAAATAAAGGAATATGAAGTAAATCATTTGTAGTCATTTGCAAATAATTTTGTTATAATTCCATGCTTTGACTAGTAGTTTTAGAAACTTTGAATAAAGGAGAGTGGAGCTTTAATCATCTTATAAGTGAAATACTTACCTCATGGAAATCAGACAAGGCTCTTCTTGATACGTTAAAATCTTTGCAGCCTAACAGAGCATGGTTGACTTGGCAGAAAGTGTGCTGATAAGCTTGTTTTTCACACTACAAAGAAAATGGGAACAAAGTCTTCAATCCAATTTCCATAATATAGAACAAATACAACATTCATACAGCCTTGTTACTAGAGGGAAAAATTCTTTAGGTTTGTATTCAACTTTCAGAAAGAAAAACAGATCTTGTTCTGACAAAAGGCATTAAATGCCTCACTGAAACAATAAAATAAGTCTTTTTAAAAGACAGCTAAGTGTAAAGAGCTCCTTTACACTTGAAGTTTTCAAACAGAAGTTACTGTAGTTAAATTATAAGCCAACTGTTAATAATAGTGGGCAAGATTTTACGATAGGAAATATTGGTTTCTCCACTATGAATATAAACTCTATGTTTTTCTGACCTCCAAGAAATCTCTCTTCATATTTTCTAGTAAAACTCCCTCTTGTTTTTAAAGATCAAGTTAACCTTAAGGTGTTTAAAGAGAAAGTTTCAAGGTCTGAAATACAAAAACCCACTTCCAGATCTGATTAGAATGACACAGTGCCAGGATATGAGGATCCTAAAGCTGCATTAAATGAAGATCAAGAGATGATCTCTACCTATTTCATGGGTAAAACCCAACAAGATTAGCAGTGTAATCTTCTCTTAAAAATGAACAGTCCTTCAGAATCCTGACTACAGCAAAATATAGAGTATATAATAACTGACTTCAAGTTAGCTGCCTCATTTTGTCTAATGGTAGGACTTGGTCCAGCCCAGAACAATTTGGAAAACATTTCCAACATATTATGTCATATTATGTCGATGCTCCAATTTTGCTTTTGATCTAAACCATAAACACTGGCTGAGAATAATATATATACTACACTGAGGAAAAAACATGCCTTTTTGTAATAATATGAGAAAGTATAACATCGTTTTAAAAATACTGTTCATTTATGGTAAATGTTGCATGAAAATATTTGATGTACTCTGTTGATACTTTCCATAATAATGCTAATTTTCAACTGCTAGGTTTTGAAAAGTGCCAAGAGAAATAATTGGTATCATGTTGGCCTGCTAACCTAAATCTTATCTTGGGCTTAGTTCAAAGAATATATGGCATAGATATCAACTTCCTGCAATTACTAATAAGTTTTACTTACATTGACGTTAAAGACAACGTTATTTACTCTCTCACAGGTCCCATTCTGTAAGTCGAAAAGTTGAAGAAATTAGTTATAAAATATAGCATATTCTAACATTTCTGATACTAGTCCCTTTCAGCCAACTATTCTTGGCCTTTAGAATAACTTGTTTAGCATCAGTGATACAGTATACCCATTGTTCAGGTGTATCCTTTGTTCTATGTATCCAGGTAAGAATCAGACACCATCATATTGCCTTAAAATTTATGAAAGTAGAGAGGAATTTTTTTGCTCTCTAGATGTTGAGGAGTTCTATAGCCACAGTTTCTTGTCTTTGCCCATTCCAGCTGGGTGAGGGAAACTGGAGACCAAAACTTCTGGAGGACCCCATATTACTTATCTCTGCTTTGAAGCAATGCAAATGTGCCATGTCACTTTTAGTGCAAAAGCAGAAGAAAAATAAACTGAGATCCACCAGCAAACAGTGGCCAGAGTTTGTAGACTCTCAACATTTGGTTTACCAGCTGGGATTCTTTCAAAGTAATGCATGGCCTATTTAGTCCCCCCTCCCCTCTGGCCTCTGAGTGAGCGAAGTGAATTAGCTGAATAAAGAGATAATTACAGGCTTTCTTTTTAGTTAGGCAAAGCTTTGATACAGAATCCTATATACATATCAATTATATCAGTCGATAAATGAAAGCATGCCTTCAACCCTAACAATAACAAAAAAGAAAAAAAAATCACGTACAAAACAGTGGTCAATTAAATTTAACATTTAACATGTAGGATCCACCCTGGATGGGTGCTGAAAGGAGAAAAAAAAAAGCTATCAGGTAGGTTTCTGTTTTGTTTCATTTTGTTTGTTTGTTTTGCTGTTTTGTGTTTTGTCTTCTATGATAAAATGATAAATTTAAATTTTAAAAAATGGAAACATGCTTTTGCTTATATTACGATTAGTATTTCTGCTATTCTAGAATTTACGATAATTTGATGATAATCTGAGAGATTTGGAATAGCATTCTGGTTAATCAAAGAGAAGTCCCACAGATGAAAGCCATGGCTTATTTCAGGAATGCAGGATATGAAATGATGGAGGATGCAAACAGCTCCTAAGAATAAAAGATTGGGGTAGCATAAGAAATTATCCAAAGAGGAGGATAATTGGCCTCCCTTCCAAAATCATGTAGCTCTAGAATTGAGTAAATTTGAATTCTTGGAAGAAACAAAGAGTTAGACTCAATTATTTGAATGGCACCTTCCAGCTCTTTGTGATTCATAATTTAATAGCCGAGGCCCCTTAGTACCCTATATTTTATTCCTGAAATGAGCATGGATAGCAGTTTAATTGTTATAGTTATAGTTATAGTTTATTATATTTGTCTAATACAATAATACAAGTCTCTAATGTACAAAGCTGAATATTTAATTGAAATAATAATTATATTCCTTTACAATCCAGAATTGGAGATCCACATCACATTTATTGCATTCAGACTATTTAGAGAAGGAGATCCAGTCCTTGCATAGTTTGCAAATTTATACCCTATTTCCCCCAAATAAAACATCCCCTGATAATAAGCCCAATCAGGCTTTTGAGCGCATGGCAATAAGGCCACGCGCTTATTTCAGGGTTCAAAAAAAATATAAGACAGGGTCTTATTTTCGAGGAAATACGGTACGTTAATAATTTTTCTGCGTTTGTTAAACAATTAGTACACCAACATATAACAAAATTACAATTATAATAAGTATGTAATATTTACCCCAGGATTCTTACAAGCAGCATTCATATCTTCCATTAAGTTAATTAATTTTATTGGAGGTATTTTCGACTGGTGAGTTCCAATGGCTAAAGCCATTACGACAAGGCAAGAGACTGTAAAAATGGATTTCATAACCATATTCTTTTGATAGTTAGGAACTGAAAATTGAACCTTCTATCAAGCAATTTCTGTACCAAATATATATGCCTAAGATGATGCAGCTCCACCTACCAATATCAATAACCACCATCTCGTCAAGATAACATCTTATCTCAATGTATGACTAATTATTAATAGAGGAGGTCAAATGTAAAGTTTTCAATATGAAAAATGTAAGGCCTTTTCAATGTCAGTGCCCACTCTTTGGAATCAACCGGTTTTGGAAGCTGATTTGCTCATTTCATTTTTCCCCCCCCTAAAAATTGAGAACAGCTTTGCGGGTTAAAACAAATTTGTTATGCTTCTTTTGATTGTGGCTGTCACTGCATTCAGGCTTACATATTGTCCAAAAGTAAAATTTAAAAATGAATCAGTCCCATTTTACCCAGCATCAAAAGTCAAACAGAACAACAACAAAGGAAAATATTTGTAGCTCAGGGTTGAAATGAGGAGTCCTTGATGCTCTCTGAACTTGGTTGTTTTCTTAAAGACAATTCATTACCCAAACTAAGTAACATCATCAGTGATAGCTAGTAATGAAATGTCTGCACGAAAACAACCAAGCTCAGAGAGCACCAAGGATCCATTACAACAACAACAACAACAACAACAACAGACAGGCTGGCTTAAAAATTAGTAAAACTGAAGCCAATCTGAGCTCCTTGTGTATGGAGGAGAACAAGTCTATGGTCAGAGTGTTGTTTGCCACTAAATAACAGAAACAGGTAACTTCAGAAACTTTTATGACTGGATGGTTCATGCTTCATTTATTACAGTGTGGATTGTAGGGTTGTTAGTTTTTGGGGGGGTTTTGGAGTGGAATGTGACTTTGCAGAATAGCTCTCAAGACCTTTTTATTCCATCAGGATGGCCTGGCCTAATTTTTCCCTTTTTTCCTTTTTAAAACGCAAATTTTAATTCGTTTTTAATTTTTTGGGCTGTTTTAAATCTGTCTTCGGCCAAATTGTTTAATTTGGTTTTATTCTGTTTTAAATTTTGTATTTATGTGTTTTTTATCTTGTGGCTGTTCACCGCCCTGAGTCCTTCGGAGTAGGGCGGTATATAAATCAAATAAACTAAAACTAAACTGAAACTAAAGTTATTCATATTATTATTCATATTTGACAATATGAATAATGCCAAATCAAACTTAAAAATAAATTTGAAGGTAACTCCTCCTGCCCCAAATGTTCCATCATTTGAGGATTTCAATATACTTCATCTTCTGCTGGAGGTTCCCCCAACTCCCAATCCATTTTAGATAGGGTGAAATGGCAATTGTGAAGTGTAAGAAATCATTCATGCAAGTGCTACTGCTAGTTTCAGAAAGTTACTGAAGGTTTCTCTTCTCTCCTTCCTTTCTCCATAATGCTGGCATTGTAGAGGAGAAGATCATCTCTGACCTTCACTCTTTTTTTCCTTCCTAATGTCAAGTCAGGACAGAAGGAACAACCAAGTCCAAACCATTCTTCTCCTTGAGGATGTAGCTCTCTCTTATTGAACTGAAAAGGGAGAAATAATTTTCAGGGATCGTAGAACTGTATCCTTCAATAAGGAATTTTTTTACATATAGTAAATGATTCTGAGACTTGATTTTTCTTGAGATAACTGATTATGACATCATAATCTTTCCAACCTTGGTCACCTTAGCCAAGTGGAAAGGACCATCCTATTATAAATGCTAATTGCTGAGCCACTTTGAGGAAAACGTTTAGGAAACTGATGCGTTGCTTTTGAAAATGGGAGTATATTTGTTCATTATCAAGCAAGAAAGGGAAATTCTTAAAATAGACAGAATTATGGGCAGACATGTCACTTCAAGCAAAAGGAGATAAGAAGATTGTATCGCAATGACGCTGGAGAGAAAATGACTTTACAGTCAACTGGAAATTGTTATGATAGCGCATACACCGAGGCATTTCAGAAATTTTCTGAGAATACAGATTTTACATGTATAAGCAAATTAAAAAGTGGATTTGCTATATCAGCCAGGGTACGTGACATGGAAAGTTTAAACCGAAGGCAATTTGCTGATAAATTGTTAGTTAATTTTCTATCAGCTTCTAATAGTATAATGTTATTTAAAAATAGGTTACCTAAGTCAAGATATTAGACAATGTGATGTCATTCTTCTCCATTTTGAAAGAACTACAGGTACTCCTGGACTTACAATATTTCATTTAATGACTGTCCAACGTTACAATGGTACTGAAAAATGTAACATGACCGTTTTTCACACCTACAACCATTGTGACAATCCCATGGTCACATGATCAAAATTCAGATGGTTGGCAACTGACTCATATTAATGACGGTTGCAGTGTCCCCAGGTCATGTGATCAACTTTTCTGACCTTCTGAAAGCAAAGTCAATGGGGAAGCCAGATTCACTTAACAATGCTGTTACTAAATTCTGATTCACTTAACAGATGTGGCAAGAAAGGTCCTAAAATGGGGCAAAACTCACTTAACAAATGTCTCACTTAGCAACATACATTTTGGGCTCAATTGTGGTCGTACGTCGAGGACTATCTGTATTCTTGTTTTTATTGTCATAGTCACTGAATTAATAGTTCTAGCAGAATGCCTTTCTTCCCCTCTGAAACATGAGCACTGAAAACTGCATAATTCTTACAAAAATCATCTCTTATCATTCCCTGAGCGATAACTTTCAATTATCATTAAACTATGGATTCTTACTTTTTTGCGTATATCTATAGCAAACTAAATACAGGTAGTCCTCGATTTACGACCACAATTGAGCCCCAAATTTATGTTACTAAGTAAGAAATTTGTTAAGTGAACCATTTTACGACCATTCTTGCCACATTTGTTAAGTGAATCTGGCTTCCCCATTGACTTTGCTTGTCAGAAGGTTGCAAAAAGGAGATCATGTGACCCCAGGACACTGCAACTGTCATAAATATGAGTCAGTTGTGAAGCATCAGAAATTTGATCATGTGACCGTGGGAATGCTGCATCAGTCATAAGTGTGAAAAATGGTCATAAATCACTTTTTTCAGTGCCATTGTAACTTCGAACAGTCACTAGACAAGCTGTTGGAAGTCGAGGACTACCTGTAGCACCAATTCATACTTTCTGAGATACATTTAGCTCTTTCCTTCCTAGTTTAACCCGTATCTTGTCTTTCCTTCATGCATTCATCAACACCATATCTTTTCCCTTTCTCTTCATTTCAGAGGCACACATTGTATTTACTATTTTCTTTCTGTGGTTTCCATTGTTAAATCATACTCCTTATGATTTAGGAGCCATGGTGGCGCAGTGGTTAGAATGCAGTACTGCAGGCTATTTCTGCTGACTGCTGGCTGCCAGACATTTGGTAGTTCGAATCTCATCAGGCTCAAGGTTAACTTGAGGGGACTAAAACATATAATGAATACTTGCAAAAACTGGGCATGGCTAGTCTAGTGAAGAGAAGGACCAGGGGAGACATGATAGCAGTGTCCCAATATCTGAGGGGCTGCCACAGAGAAGCAGGTGGTCAAGCTATTTTCCAAAGCACCCGAAGGCCAGACAAGGAATAATGGATGGAAACAGAACAAGGAGAGATTCAACCTGGAAATAAGGAGACATTTTCTGACAGTGAGAGCAATCAACCAATGGAACAGCTTGCCTTCAGAAGTTGTGGGAGCTTCATCAGTGAAAGCTTTCAAGAAGAGACTGGACCGCCATCTCAGAAATGGTATTGGGTCTCCTGCTTGGGTGGGGGGTTGGACTAGATGACCTATAAGGTCCCTTCCAACTCTGTTAATCTGATCTGATCTAACTCAGCCTTCCATCCTACCGAGGGTCGGTAAAATGAGGACTCAGATTGTTGGGGGCAAAATGCTGACTCTGTAAACCTCTGCTTAGAGAGGACTGTGAAGTGGTATATAATTCTAAGTGCTATTGCTGTTTGCTATCTACTTCTGTTTTAAGTTGCACTCTTCCATATGCCATGGTCATCAACAGGAGGACCCATAGAGATTGACCTCCACCACTCATCATGGCTTTAATCAACTAAGGCCAACTGAGGCTTTCACACAGCCTTTTACAGTAAAACAAAGAAGATGACATGAAGTTACCTGCCGTGAACTTACCTGTGTCCTATGCAACCTTCCTTGCTAATCATAAATGCTGCACAGATAGCCCCTTAGTACCGTTTGTTTAAGGACTGTTACAACAGCCCTGGAAAAAATGACTTATGACTAGTCTTCATGCCTATGACCATTGCAGCAGCCTCATAGTCACGTGCTCAGATTTCGGGTGCTTGGCAACTGGCATGTACTTGGAATGGTTGCAGTGTCCTGGGGTCCTGCAATTGTATTTGCATTTGCAACCTTCCTAGGGAGTTTCAGATAAGCAGAGTCGGGGTAGTGGGGAGGAGCCAGATTCACTTAACAGCCACATGATTCACTTAACAACTATAGTGATTTGCTTAACAACCATAGCAAAAAGCTCATAAAATGGGGCACACCTTAACAACTGCCTTCCCTAAGCAACAGAAACTTTGGGCTCAATTGTGGTTATAAGTTGAGGATTACCTGTAATAGCAGACTTGGGCACATTTTGACTGGAGTGCCAAATGCATGACCACAATCTTATTTTACCCAATAATGTTACACAATTCTATGCAAGCCCAGAATGACTAATCTAGAGATTGCCTTGCAAGCCAACACATCAGCCACACTTCAACAGCTGGGAGGTAATAAATTGAAAGACTCAGGACAAGTAAATCAGAAAATATATTTCTGCATTAGATTGATTTCCTGACTGCCTATCTAAAATTGCACTTGGTTTGAGTAGCAATGCCTTAATTTTCAATTCAGCTAACCAAGAACTTCAGTCTCATCAGAATAGAATAGAATAGAATAGAATAGAATAGAATAGAATAGAATAGAATAGAATAGAATAGAATAGAATAGAATAGAATAGAATAGAATAGAATAGAATAGAATAACAGAGTTGGAAGGGACCTTGGCGGTCCAACCCTCTGCTCAAGCAAGAAACCCTTTACCATTTCAGACAAATGGTTATCCAATCTCTTCTTAAAAACTTCCAGTGTTGGAGCATTCACAACTTCTGTAGGCAAGTTGTTCCACAGATTAATTGTTCTAACTGTCAGGAAATTTCTCCTTTGATCTCCTTGATTAGTTGCTTCTCTCCTTGATTAGTTTCCACCCATTGTTTCTTGTCCTGCCCTCAGATAGCTTGACTCTCTCTTCTTTGTGGCAACCCCTGAAATATTGGAACACTGCTATTATGTCATCCCTAGTCCTTCTTTTCATCAGACTAGACATACCCAGTTCAGAGCAACCGTTCTTTATATGTTTTAGCCTCCAGTCCCCTAATAAACTTTGTTGCTCTTCTCTGCACTCTTTCTAGAGTCTCCACATCTTTTTTCAACCCCTCCAGAACTGACATCAGAGCCTGATTTATCTTAAATACTCCAGTTTATTGGTCCTTGGAAGATTTTAGGCATAAGTGAAAGGATACAGGTAGTCCTCCACTTACAACCATTCATTTAATGACCATTTGAAGTTATGACAACATGGAGAAAAATGACTTATAATCATTATTCGCATTTTACAACTGTGGCAGCATCCCCGCAGTCCCATGATCAACATTCGAATGCTTGGCCGCTGTCATGTACGTGTGACAGGGGCTGTGTCCAAGGGTCATACGATCCCCTTTTGTGACCTTCTGACAAGCAAGGTCAATGGCAAAGCCAGATTCATTTAACAGTCAGGTTACTAATTTAACAACTGCAGTGATTCACTCAGCAACAGTAGCAAGAAAGGTCATAAAATGGGGGAGGGGGAAACTCACTTAACTGTTGTCTCTTGCTTATCAATGAAAATGTTAGGCTTGATTGTGATCCTGTGTTGAGGCGTAATTGTACTTATTGAACCTAGATTTATCTCTGAAGAAAGATTTTTTGTTTATCATTGCTTAAGATCAAGTCTGTTCTGTCTTTGATGTCCGTCTTTTATCTTGCTTCCCAAGCTACTGTATCACATGAACTATGTCTCTCAACCTACCCATATTTTTTTAAAATAATAAATGTGCGGACAAAAATCTGCAGTTCTAGAAACAAGGACAGGTAATCTTCGACTTACTATAGTTCATTTAGTGACATTTCAAAGAGCACTGAAAAAAGTGACTGATGACCATTTTTCACAGTTACTACCTTTGCAACATCCCCATGGTCACATTATCAAAAATCTGATTGCTTGGCAACTGGTTCATACTTATGACCGTTGTTGTGTCCCCAGGGTCACGTGATCACCTTTTGAGACCTTCTTGACAAGCAAAATCAATGGGGAAACCAGATTCTCTTAACAATCGAGTTACTAACTTATCAATGATTCACTTAACAACTGAGGCAAGAAAGAAACTAGCTTAATAAATGTCTCAGTTAACCCCAGCAATTTTGGGTTCAACTATAGTCATACAGTAAGTCGAGGATTACTTGTAAATGGTTCCACAAGCTTTTGGGACAACACAAAATTCAAATAAAGTCAGAGATGTCTTATGTCAGTGGATGAATCATACTGTCCAGATAAAGGGACACCAACATCCTCACCAAGTTCATTTATATTTTTCAATCCTCACTGCTAAAGATATTCTTCCAATAGAAGAGAATCTGTGTAGCTCGCAGCTGAACTGTGGAATCCTTGGGGTTTTCTAAGCTTAGTGTTTTCTTGCAGATATTTCATTATCCAGCTATGTAACATCAGTGCTAGTGAGTGTGGGGTTTGCTCCCTGTTTACATTTTATTTGTTTGTACTTATTTATTAGATTTATGTGCTTGTCCTCCCAGTGTTGGCAGGGGTATGGTTTTCTCCATCCTTTAAGCAGAAATTAACACCAGACAAATAATCAAACAGAAAACAATACCCTAATCAAGAAAATACCAAGGAGAAAACCACACGAACAAGTTGAGTAATGAAATGACTGCAAACTAACAACCAAACTCAGACAGCACTAAGAATTCCCAAGATATTCTGCATAGATTCTGCTAATGTTCTCTACAGAACCTTTCACAGTGATTTCAGATTACTGTAGAAGAGAGCCTTCATTCTGCAAACAGGTCCAAGAATTAAGTCTAGTCTTTGGAAAGTGGCTGTTGGTCCTTGTGGACTCTACAGAATGTGAGGGACCAATGGACTGATTTGAGATAAGCCAGTTCCACATCTTTGTATTAAAAATATTGGGTGTTTTTCTGACAAATTACATGAAGTGGTCAAATGTTTAAGTACTAAATTGGTCAGTCTTCCCATTTCATTGCTAAAAAGATAATTCAAAGACTAACATCCACCTTCAGTTGAGAAATAATTTCTTTCCAACTATAAAAAGAAAGGAAAATGATGTTGATGGAAATATGCAAGAACCATTACCTAGTCAAAAGGGGATCTTTTTTGAGGTTGTTAACTAAGCAAAAAAGGTCATTTTTCTCAGACATTTTTCGGAGTCTGTGAAACAACATCATATTCAGAGGTGGCTCAGGCAGATGCCTCTATGGTTTACTTGAGCATAAGAAGGGGAGATCGTCTTAAGTCTTGAGACTTGCAAAATTAATATCAATCCCACTAGGGAATCAGACTAGGAAATCTATTGCACAGGAAATCTAAAAGTACCTTTATTGAAAAGGGCCTTAGTAACATAATCTTGCAAGTTTGATTGAACTATACCTCTCTATCACCCTTCATATACTGTAGCTGGTGGGCAGCAGATTGTGAATTTTGCAAAGTGGCAACCGATGTTGGAGAGCATAAGAGCTTTGGTGGTGCAGCGGACTAAAGTGCTGCTAAGTAGCACTTAGCTGCCAGCTGCCTGCAATTACTGAGTGTTCAAATCTCACCAGGCTTAAGGTTGACTCAGCCTTCCATCCTTCCGAGGTAGGTAAAATGAGGACCCGGATTGTGGGGGCAATAAGCTGATTTTGTATAAAAAAGAACACCGCTTAGTGTGGGCCAAAAAGCCCTACTAAGCAGGTATATACAAAAGTATGAAGGCTATTGCTTAATGCATTGTAAGCCGCCCTGAGTCTCCGGAGAAGGGTGGCATATAAATTGAATCAATCAATCAATCAATCAATCAATCAATCAATCAATCAATCGACATTGCCCACAATGGAAGGATGGAGTTCTTTCCTGAGCAGAGTGGAAGAACAATGGCTGGGACAATGAGGGTTCTCCTGGAACTTTCAAAGGTGAATGAATCTGAGAGTGGACCTCTTCAACATGAATGGCTTTGGGAGATTCAGTAAGGACTTTGAGGTTAAGCTGGAACTGGCAAGGTTCCCCGTTCTGGAGTGGAGGGACCAGAGAACCCTGGTTTTAAGCCAGCCTGGGGAGTTCTGGTGATGGAAGGGGTCCTGGAAAGTCATTACTGTGTCATCTGGAAGTGAATCTAGCCAGGCTAAAAAGTTTGAGAAAAGTTGCTTCTCAGGTGGGAGGCAGATTGGCATCAGAGAGGGCCTAATTGTAGTGCGATAGTAAGGTGTGTTTGGACTTTAGTGAGAAGTGGCTCATTAGCAGAAGTTCCCCTAGAAAGGGAGTGTGCAAGTACAAGAAAAGAGCATTGCAAGAATTTTAGAATATATTACTAGTTGGGTGAGGGGAGAGATATTGCTCACTTGTAGATACGGTCAACTAAATTTTAGGACTTGTAGCAACTTTGAAGCCAAGAGGAGGAGATATGAACCTTAAAAGATGTTCTTTTTGTGGCCAGAATTTTGCTCTTGAAGTGACAGCTAGTGAGCTTCCTGGTGTATTTACTGTTGTTTCTTGACAAAATTCTCTCCCCAAATTCCTGGATCTGGTATTTCAGTTGGTGTTAGTATCCTCTTCTAGCCTTTTTGTCTTTGGCAACTTCAATATTCATGCAAAGGGCAGAGGTTGGATGACCCAGGAGTTGCTACCTCTCCATGGCACTTATGGGGTTTTCTTCGGTAATCTCTGGCCTGACACATACAAGCAATCATATGGCCTTATTTTTACTTCTCAGCAGCTGAGCTATTATCTGGAGTAGAGAACGTTACACCTAGCCCATCACTGCAGTCACAACACTTCCTTGTTCAGATTAGGTTGTCAGCAACGTGCAACCTCTTTCGGGTGATCTATTTCGTTCAGACGGTCCATCTCAATCGTTTCAGGGATCCAGATAAATTCTGACAGGTGCTTCGAGAGTTTCCCAGCAATTTGGCAGGGAATTCTGTTGATTGCATAACTGATTCTGGAATCAGGGGGGCAAGCTGATCTTTTGATGTATTGACTGTTCTTAGATGGAGTTCTGGGACAAAGCCAAAAGTGAACCTAACAACATAGGGATCATAGTTCATGCCCAAATGTACACCATGGTCATAAGAGAAGCCAAATACCTCTACTTCTCATCTTTAATGATCAGTGGGCTGTGAACTAGATATTTATTTTATTTTATTTTATTTATTTGATTTGTACTCTACTCCCAAAGGACTCAGGGCGGTGAACAGCCAACAATAAAATACATAAATACACAAAATTTAAAAACCCGATAAAATCAAATTAAACTTTTTGGCCCAGACAAATTAAAATACCCCAATAATTTAAAAACAGATTAAAATTTACATATTTTAAAAAGGGAAGAGATCAGGCCAAGCCCGCTTGATGGAATAAAAAGGTCTTCACAGCACGGCGGAAGGAGCGCAGATCCGGGATCCTCCGTATCTCCGGGGGGAGCTCATTCCAGATGGTAGGTGCCCCCACAGAGAAGGCTCTCCCCCTAGGGGCCGCCAGTCGACACTGTTTGGCTGACGGCACCCAGAGGAGTCCCTCTCTATGAGAGCGTACTGGCCGGTGGGAGGCTATTGGTGGTAGTAGGCGGTCCCGTAAATAACCAGGCCCTAAGCCATGGAGCGCTTTAAAGGTGGTAACCAAAACCTTGAAGCGCACCCGGAAGACCACCGGGAGCCAGTGCAGCTCGCGCAGGAGAGGTGTTACATGGGAGCGCCATGTCGCTCCCATTACCACCCGCGCGGCCGCACTCTGCGCCAGTTGGAGCCTCCGGGTGCTCCTCAAGGGGAGCCCCATATCTTAGTTAGGGTGCCCTGAACCTGTAGAATTGGACTAAGCAAATAGGATTCCCTCCTGGCTGCTCGGTGTTTAATGTGGTAGCTGGGCAGCATCTATTCATATTGTCTGGGATTTCCTTTTGCCTCTGAAACATACCATGCTTTCAGATGATCAATGCTTTAGGAGGGAGAAATACCTGCAGTCTTGAAAGAGGTGGTGGTGTGCCCCCTTCTCAAGAGTCTCTTCCTGGATTCAGGAGATTTGGACACCAATAATCCAGTGTCCAATCTTCCTTTTAAGAGGGATGCTGTTGAATTAACTTCAAAGCACCCTGATGGAAACTAATTATCTAGATCATTTACAATCGGTACTGGCAGTGATTGGTAGATTATTAGTCCTGGATGAGGTTAGTCCTATTGCAACTCTTGGTATTAAATGCCCTTGATCATTATACCTTTCCAGACTGCCTCTGAGCACTGGGGATGAGAAGCATGTTCTGCATCTTCCACAGGAGGTAGTTCAGTAATAGCGAGGGAGAAGATCTCATTCTGGTGTGATGGCCCCAAAATTGAAGGCTGTGGGATTCAGTACTCTCCCTCCTGCATTTAAACATCAGCATGAAATTGCTAGAAGGGATCCACTGATTTGTGGTGTGGTGTCATCAGTATCCAGATGATGACCAATTGTATGTCACCAAGATAACCTGAGACAGGAACTTTCAGGTTTTTTAATGGAGACTTTTGTGGCTGATGGAGACATGCTCAAACTGAACCAAAGCAGGGCAGATGTGTTGTTGCTTATTGTTCAATAAACTACAGTGATGGGAACTGACCATATTCAAGAGAGGAAATCCATAAATTTGAGTCCTCCTGGATGGACAAATGGAAGTCATTTTGAGGACAACTTTTACCTAAGCCTGGCTGGTGTGCCAGGGGTAGATGCTCGATTGGAAGGATACCTATCAACCCTTTAAGATAGACTAGAGCAAGAAACAAACACTGTGTGGGCTTAAGACTACTTTTATTGGGAGAGTTATATAATAGCATTTTGCAAGTCTTAATGTGCAGTATTTCCCCTCTTCCCTCTTTTATCTCATGTGAATATGGGATGGGCGGGGCAGAGAGGGTGGCTGAAGTGTCTGGGCTCAAGCCATGTTTATCTGATTGTAGCTGTGCTATCAGATTGTCCTGCTGATCGTAAGGCCATCCACCATATTTCACATCCTCCTATGCACTACTGCAATATGCTCTGCATGGGGCTGCTTTTGAAGACAAGCTGGAAGCTACAGTAGCCTGCATGTTGCATCAACACCACAAGCACCTTACACCAGTGCTGAAGGCTCCTAACTGGCTGCCAATAGGTTCCCATGCAACTCAAAGATTAGTTTTGAACTATATAAGCCCTTTATGATTTGCCAGCAAAATATTTGTGGATCTGCCTCTTCCAGCCACTTCTAGTCAGATATACTTATAGAAAACCATTTCTGGAGGTTCCCTACCTCAGTGAGCTGAAAGGGAGTGGGGAATGGGGCAAACGCTGGCAGGTGCTATTTCTCAGTGATAGCTCCTTTTTTGTGGAACAGGCTCGATTTGGTTGGTCACCCTCAAGCAGTCATTCAGTCATGCCTGACTCTTGGCAATTCTATGTGCCAGGTCTCCCCACATTTGATTTTGCACTACTTGAATTATGTGTTCTGGCTGGTGTCAGCTTTGATGGTGTCCAGCCACCATGTTCTTTGACGGCAGAGTTTCTTTTTACCACTAACTCTTCCTGACATACTGTAACTGCTTTCTCCAGTGAATTCCTGATGAGTCAGTGATTTAGCCTTCTAGAGACATGTCTGGTGTTATGCCAAGCAATAAGTTAAATATTTTTTTTCAGTTTGTTATATTAATTCATCATTTTACCAAATGTAAAATGTATTTATCAAAGTAACCAAAAATGTATAATTAAAATCATTAGTCATACAAATAATTAATACTTGTAATACACATGCCTGTAGCCATAAGGTATAGCAATAGCACTTAAGACTTATATACCGCTTCACAGTGCTTTACAGCCTTAAGCGGTTTAGTCAGCATATTGCCCCCAACAATCTGGGTCCTCATTTTACCGACTTCGGAAGGATGAAAGACTGAGTCAACCTTGAGTTGATAAGAATTGAACTGCCAAACTGCTGGAAGCCAGCAGTCAGCAGAAGTAGCCTGCAGTACTGCATTCTAATCACTGCGCCACCACAGCTCTTATGTCAGGAGTTATCATCGTGAGAATATAGAATTAGTAATCCTGAACTTGTGTGCTAGAGTTCCGAGTATTATGTCATGACCAGTTTGGCCAAATGGTCCTCCTCAGATTGACTTCGTTTCTCAGCTGCTGTGTTATGTTACATTATGATCTGCCATGGGAGTCTAAAGGGGCATATAAAAGCGACAGCTTCCGTGGTACCTGGATGAAGCTGTCTATCTAGATCCGCTTCAGTCCGGCTTCAGGCCTGGGCACAGCACAGAAACAGCATTGGTCGCATTGGTGGATGATCTCTGGAGGGCTTGGGATAGGAGTTGTTCCTCTATCCTAGTCCTGTTAGATCTCTCAGCGGCTTTTGATACCATCGACCATGGTATCATGCTGTGCCGGTTGGCGGGGTTGGGAGTGGGGGGCACCGGTTCTCCTTCTATCTCTCTGACCGGTCACAGTCGGTGTTGGCAGGGGGGCAGAGGTTGATCCCGAGGCGCCTTGTTTGTGGGGTGCCGCAGGGATCGGTCCTCTCACCCCTCCTTTTTTTTAAAAAAAAATCTTTATTTACATTTTCCATTAAAAACAAAGGAAGAACAACACATTATATAAATAACAAACAAAACATACAAGACAACACAACAAAAACCAATAAAGCTAGCATACCTATAATCTGTACCTTAATAACCTGATACTCAGTACTGTATATCTATATTATAATCCAGAGAAGACAGAACATTTTACATATCTTTATAAAACAATTAGGTCTATCCGACCTCACTTTACTTGTATAGTATAAATTTCTCAGTACATATAATTCCTCTTCTAATTTGGGTTATATTTTCCTCTTCTCTAGCCACCTGTAGAATTTTTCCCAGGATAAACATATTTGTGTTTGATCTCTATCTTTTAATTTTTTGGTCAATTTATCTGCTTCCGCACAGTCTAAAATCTTCTTTATAATAGCTTCCTCTGATGGGATATTTTGATTTTTCCAAAGTTGAGCATACGCCAATCTCGCCACTGTGATAATATGTAGTGCAAGATTCCATAAGTCTCTTTTCATACTTTCCGGTTTGGAGCCGAGCAGGCATGTCTCTGGTCGCCATTTGATCTTTTGGTTTAAAATCTCATTCAGCCATTTTTTTATTTCCCCCCAGAATTCTACTGCTTTTGGGCACGTCCATCACTGATGGTAATAGCTGCCACGCTCACACCCACATTTCCAGCATTCCGCAGATTGTCCAGTGAACATTTTAGCTAGTCTATCGGGTGGAAGATGCCATCTGTATATCATCTTGTAGATATTTTCTTTGTATGCCGTGGAAACTACTAATTTCATATTCTCCCACCAAATCTCTTGCCATTTCTCTAAATGGATTGAATATCCAAAGTTTTTCCCCCGGGCAATCATTGTATCGTTAATTATCTCATCACCTATCTCTATTCTCATCAACAGCTTATAAGTTTTTGAGATCATGCCTTTTTCTTGGCCCATCAAAATTTTGTCTAATTCTTGTAACTCACCATTAATACCTTTCCTATTTCTGTCTTTTTTGTATTTAGATTGGATCTGTAAATATGTCCACCAGTCCATTTGTCCACCACGCCTTGGGAATTCAATTCCTGTTTAGATTTTAATTTTCCTTGTACATTCAGCAAGTCCTTATATGTTAATTTTTTTGCAGAATTATAGAGTTTGCGGTATGTCAATGCTTCTAAAGGTGATATCCAGCACGGTGTTTTAATATAATATTTTTTACTAACTTTTTTCCATTTTCAAATCAAAATATTTCTTATGTAATGTTGGGTGAACCATTTGCTTTGTGGGGTATTATTTCGCCAAAGTGCCATATGCCAGCCCTGGTGTAGGTCGAAGTCTTCTATTTTAAGAAGACGGCTATTATCTAAAGTAATCCATTCTTTTACCCAGGTTAGCAAAGCTGCTGAATAGTAATTCTCCCAACATGGTAAGCCCAGGCTTCCTCTTTCTTTTATCTCTTGCATCATCTTTTTTTTAATCTGTGGTTTTTTCCCCTGCCAGATAAATTTAGATACTATTTGGTTTAGGTCCATGAAATTTTTTTTTAGATAAGTTCACTTATTTGAGTCAGTAGTTTATTGTAGTTATCTTCTTGTATACTCGAGCATCTGCCAGTTAGCCAAATTCCCAAATATTTAACTTTGTTAACTACCTTTAATCCAGTCACTTCCTGTAGGCCTTTCTTAGCTGCCTCTAAAATGTTCTTAGTTAATATATTTGTTTTCTTTTTGTTGATTAGTAAACCAGCTACCGCTCCAAATTCCTCAATTGTCTCTAATAAATATAAGCAAGATTCTATAGGTTCTTCCGAAATGAAGACCATATCATCTGCGAAGGTCTGGGTTTTATATACCTGTTGGCCAATTCTAAGGCCTTTTATTCTTTCTTTGTTCCTTATTTTACGCAGCAATGTTTCTAGTGATAAGATAAAGAGTAAAGGGGATAAAGGACAGCCCTGCCTTTACTAATAGGAAATTCTTCTGCTAAGTCCCCATTTATCAGTAGTCTGGCTGTTTGTTTTGAATAAATAGCTTTAATTGCGTTTATAAATCTCTGTCCAAATCCCATATGTTCTAACTGTGATAATATAAACTCCCAGTTAACTCTATCAAATGCCTTCTGGGCGTCTATAAAAACTAGTGCAACCTGTTTGCGTGGGTGTTCTTCATAATATTCCAATATATTTAGCATGATTCTCATATTGTCTCGTAATTGTCGTGATGGTAAAAATCCATTTTGGTCCATATGTATAAATTCGTTCAGAAAGCCTTTTAATCTATTTGCTAAAATTGTAGTGAAAATTTTATAATCCGAATTCAGAAGGGATATTTGTCTATAATTTTTTATATCTATCAGGGGGGAGTCTTCTTTAGGGATTAAACTGATGTTGGCCTCCCTCCAAGAATGGGGGATTTCTGCTTTCCCAAGGACTTCATTAAATAGGTCTTTCATATGTTCTCCCATAACCTCAAACATTGTTTTATATAGCTCCACTGGCAGTCCATCTGTACCAGGTGTTTATGTGAAGCCACTGGGTGAGATCATCCATGGTTTTGGGGTGGAGTTCCATCAGTACGCTGATGATACTCAGCTGTACATCTCCACCCCAGGCCATCCCAATGATGCCCTTGAAGTGATGTCCCGGTGCCTGGAGGCCATGTGGGTCTGGATGGGGAGAAATAGACTCCAACTCAACCCTTCCAAGACCGAGTGGCTGTGGCTTCCGGAGTCCCGATATAGCCAGCTGGTGCCATCGCTGGCTATTTGGGGCGAGTTACTGGCCCCCACGGAGAGGGCTTACAACTTGGGCATCCTCCTGGACACACGGCTGTCTTTAGAAGAGCATATGACAGCAGTGGCTAGGGGGGCTTTTTATCAGGTTCGCCTGATTCGCCAGTTGTGTCCCTTTCTGGATCGGGACTCCTTACACACGGTCACTCAGGCACTTGTCACTTCTCGCCTGGACTACTGTAATGCTCTCTACATGGGGCTCCCCTTGAGGCTCCAACTGGTGCAGAATGCGGCCGCGCGGGGGATTATGGGAGCAATGGGGGGCTCCCATGTGACCTCTCCTGTGCGAGCTGCATTGGCTCCCAGTGGTCTTCCAGGTGCGCTTCAAGGTGTTGGTTACCACCTTTAAAGCGCTCCATGGCTTAGGGCCTGGGTACTTACAGGACCGCCTTCTGCCACCGATAGCCTCCCACCGGCCAGTACACTCCCAGAGAGGGACTCCTCAGGGTGCCGTCGGCCAGGCAATGTCGGCTGGCGACCCCCAGGGGGAGAGCCTTCTCTGTGGCAGCACCTGTCCTCTGGAATGACCTGCCCCCGGAGATACGTAGGATCCCAGATCTCCCTGCTTTTCACCATGCCCTTAAAATTTTTTTATTTCATCAAACTGGACTGGCTAGACCCCCCCCCAGATATTTTTAATTATTAATTGATTTTAGTTGGGGTGTTTTAAATTTTATATTGGGCCAAAACTTGTTTAATTCTTTTAAAATTAATCTTAAATTTTGCATGTGATGTTTTTATTCTTGGCTGTTCACCACCCTGAGTCCAGTAGAAGGGCGGTATAAAAATTGAATAAAATAAATAAATAAATAAAATGTGATGTAACCTAACTTTGTAACATGAAAAGGAAAAAATGGGCATAAAGGTGAAGCAGGAATATTGTGGAATCTATAGGCAAGTGGCAGCCCAACAAATTTTTTAACAACTGGTAGGCTGTCTTTGGCAATGCTTTCTGTCAATGCCTTCTTTGCCCAGGAAATCCCCAGCACAGAAAGAGGTAGTTCTGGAAAGCACATTTTCAAAGTCTTTCCTCTGAAATAAATTAAATAACGTAATTGCAATTCTAACACTGTATGGTCCAATGTATGGCCCTTTGCGAGTAAAATGCTTGCCAGTTTACCTGTTGGAATAACCATCATGATTAATGGTGTTCAACCTTCTGCAAGTTTTTAAAATTTACTCTTATTTCTGGATGTTCTGAAAAGTTCTAGCATCCAGGTTTTACATTGGTTGTTCTGAAGCATCACAACAAAATGCTGATTTTTCTGTCTTCCATGCTGTTGATATAATCCATTTGACTATTAATAGCTCAGAATTTCAGAAAGCTATTAATTCAGAAAGAGAGAATTATGGAAAAATCAAGCATGTTTAAAAACTCAAGCTTTTTCACTAGGGCTACTGAGGAGGAATTATAGTACATACATATATTATACATATACACATACCTACACACACACATATATATTAAAGATATCTAAATTATCAAAAGTTGTATTATGATTCTCAAATTAAAATATGAAAAATTGCACCCAACTATGAAAGTAGCAACTTAGCACACACAGTATCATTTTAATCAGTGACTGAAAAAAATCTATCAACGTGAATTCTTTGAATATAAACCACAGGAAGTTTTGAAGCATAAGCAGAGTGTGTGGGCATTCCATAAGCTCATCATATTTCAAAATGCTTAGTAAGTAGAATTGCAATTGAATAAAACCCCCAAAATTTAAATTAGTCCCCCCCCCGATTGCTCAGTTTGATTTAAAATATAATGCAATGCAATGCCACACAATACAATACAAATCCATCTCCTCCCTCAGATGTGGAGTTCAAACACATTTTGGTGAGCATGTGGTTAGTGATCCTGACTTGGAATTAGTATTTTCATGTATTTATCCAACTCACAGTAAAACAGGTAGTTTTATATAGATGTACACAGGAACTAAAGTATTCATACGATTTTGGGGTAGATTACATAGAAATACTATCTAATAATTAGGGAGAATTAGAAGTCAGTTCCAACATGGTGGGTTTTTTTTTTCTTTTTCTTTCTTGGTGCCCTCAAGTCAGCAAGTTGATTCTTGGTAACTTCTTAGAATCTTCCTTGCAGATTTCTTGGCAAAATTTCTAAGAAGTGGTTTGCCATTGTCTCCTTCCTAGGGTTGAGAGAGAAGGACTGGCCCCAGGTTATTTGGCTGGCTTTGTACTTCAGGTTAGACTAGAACTCCGTTTCCCATTTCTAACCTGCTGTCTTAATTCCGCCATCAAACTGGCTCTAATATGGTGTTAGCTAGTTCATAAAGAATAATACTTAATATTGTATGCAAGTTGGTAAACTAATCTATCGGCAATACAAATAAGTTGCATCAAAATTGGTAAACACAGAATCAAAAGTGGCCTCAATAGTGTTTCTTAAGATTTAATTTCGACAGTAGTTAAATAGGTCTGGGTAGGATCATCAATAGCTTGATTACAGCAATGAAAGCTGGTTAGTCCCACAAACCAAGGCTTATTTCAGTAATAAAAGAAAAGAAAATCCTGCTTTGTGAACGTAGCCTGTTTGAGGGTTGATCCAATGGGGAGATGTTAGGAAAATAGAAGGACTTTCCTGCCTCAGTCCATAAGACCAAGCAGACTTGCCTCGGTCTTATGCAAAGTTTAACTCTATGGAAAGGAGGAAAAAAAGGAGTTAAATTGTAGTAATTTAACCAAGTGGAAATCTACTCAAGTGTTTAGGATCTATGCAAAATGGAATCTGTCCAACTGCTACACCTTTAAAAAGAAAGTAGGTGGAGCTGTGACTACTATGGCCTTGGAAGCCGTTTATCTTGAAAATGCTACTTATGCACTGTCTGTTTGGTACCGGGGAAGCAGAGGGCAAGGAAATCTGTTTAGACTGGGAGACACATTGAAACCTGTTGGCACATTGAAACCTGTCTCGAGGCCTCATAGAAAAAGGCTTCAGGTGCCATCCAATGTTAAGATCAAGCTGCCAACTTGAAACCTGTACGGGTGTAGATATTTTTCCTGTATATGAAATTTGTAGAATTTGATATTTTTGTCTGTAAATGTTTTCCCAGGAAACTGTGTTCTAGCAATAGCCCCAAATGGTAATATCATCAGTATCAATACAGTCAAGCAAAGCAAGCTTATAGAGCTGGGTATGAACATTTAGAGCAGTGATTCTCAACCTTCCTAATGCCGTGACCCTTTAATACAGTTCCTCATGTTGTGGTGACCCCCAACCATAAAATTATTCCTAAGACCTTCGAAAATATGTGTTTTCTGATGGTCTTAGGCAACCCCTGTGAAAGGGTCATTCAACTCCCAAAGGGGCTGTGACCCACAGGTTGAGAACCACTGATTTAGAGTGAGACTCTGAAGAGATAGGGAGGAGGGTGATGTAATCCCATAGCACTAGTAAGAGACTCTTCTGTGAAGTGCCTACACATGGTTTCAGATTTCAAAGATGTAAGGATGAGTTTCCAGATTGATAAAGATTCAGAAAACACACACACGTATATACATGCACACACACATACTAGCAATATATTCCTAGAGTGAAGAGACCTGCCAGTTAACAGAAAAGCAAAAAAAAGTCCAGTCGACAAGAGTTCTCCTAACTCCATTCCTTTCTTCTGAATAAACCTTGCTAGTCTCCGAGAATCATGGCTGAAAAAGGCATTACTTTTAATTTTAGCTGGAAGTCAAGCAGCCTTACACAAAATTGCTTGTCCTTTTAATGGTGACTGCTGCATCTTGAGCTTGTTAGGTCTATATATTTTTCAACCCTTAAATAGAATTGTGGCAACTTCTTTAACTTCTAAATGGCTGCCAGATGCTTTATTCTGATGAACCTTTTCCCTAAAAACTATCAAGTGTTTAACTTAATATCAAGTCTTAACAACCACTACATTTCTTTGCACAATTTTATTTTCAATTGCCTTCTTCCCCCACCCCCCAACATTTTAATACTGCAACTATTTGGTACTTGTCAACATTTATCCATCCACACATACACACACATTTATTTATGGAAGATGGGACTACTTCAGCAGATTTTTTTTTTAAACCAAAGAAGAGTCTTTATTTGGAAGAATCTCTACTGTGAGTCATTTGGAAGTGAACATATGATTCCAAAGTTGTGACATTGCATTTCACAATCTCAGAACACTGGTCAAGGTTCTTCTTAATTCTATAGAATTTCTCCACATATTCGGATCGACTCAACAGCTCCACAAAATCTTCATCGTGGGTTATCACAAGCAGCTGAAAGTTACGTTGCTGAGATCTACTTTTGATTATCCTTCAAAGAAAAAACAAATGTTGCATATGTAATGTCAAAGCTGATATAATCCAGAACGCACACTTAATTAATTTTTCTATTCGATTTTATATTTAGGTGAGAGAGAAGCTCCGAGAAAACTGCACCTCAGATCGCGATGAGGCCATTAGTAGATCAAGGAGAACAGAGAGAGTTACTTGGAAGAGGTCAGTATTTGGCTTGTCCGGATCCCACTAGAAGTGATGTCAGACAAGTAAAAATGTACAACAGGATCTATCCAGTTCTGAGGAACAATATTAGCTAAACACTATTTAAATGTGCTTTGTGTTAGATAACTAAAATATTTCTATTTATTAAAAGCTTTACCCATACCCCTTTATTTCTTTAGCCATAAAATTATTTCCCTTGCTTTTATATTACTAATTTTTAGGGCTGAGTTCCAATTCTAAATATAGGAACCTGCTGGTTTTAAGAAACAAGAATATTAAATTCTATATCATGTTGATGTCTTTGGATCAATAAACTCCCTTTTTATGACCCTGTAATCCCTTAATTTGAGGGTAGCGTCAATTTTCTACTAAATAAACAGTGAGTGGCATGCAACCCATGCCTTAGAAAGAATACTTCTGCTTTTCATACTGAGGTAGAGGATAGCATCATAGCTTCCAATTTGGAACAAAAAAGTGATAGATAAATATAGAATAGATTCGCTTGAAACTGAATCTATTGCTGCTAAAATTTTACATGCAGACAATTACCTGAATTACTTAGCTGTTGATTATGCATGGAAAGTTTCCACAGGCTTAAACGTATGCCTGAGGAAAGATGACTGATGAAGACTGTTTATTATGTGTATAAAGATTGTCCTTGACTTACGACTGTAATTGAGCCCAGATATCGTAACTTTGAAATTGGATCATAAATCCCATTTTTAGGGTTCATCATAACTTTGAATGGGTGCTAAGTGACTGGTTGAGTCGAGGACTCCCTGTAATTTCTAGTTCCACATAAGAAAATCTTCTTAAACTTCTTAGTAAAATCTGTGGATACTTACTCCACCAAAGCATGTGCAAGAGATTCAATATTTTCTCGGTCAAGATTGGTGGTAGGCTCATCCAATGCAAGAATACCACAATTGAGACAGAAAGATTCAGCCAGAGCAAGACGAATAATGAGAGAGGCAAGAACCTAAAATTAAAATAAATATCTTTGATATTGATAAATGGACTAGAGTATGCAAATGTATTTAAAACCAATGCATTACTATCATTAATACTCCCTTACTATGTGAAAAAAGGGCCTGTTCAAAATGCTAAGGGTGCTGTTAAAGATCCCCAGTTTTCTTAAATACCATAAATATCATTTCCAAGTTTTATTATGAAAATAATAATAATAATAATAATAATAATAATAATAATAATAATAATAATAATATATCACCCTTCTCCTGAAGGACTCGGGGTGGTGTACAGCCAAGATTAAAACATAAATATACAATATCATAGTTAAAATTAATTAAAATTTAATTAATTAAAATTAATTAAAATCATTAAATAGTTTTGGCCGAATTTTAAAACCCAATATTAAAACCCAATTTAAAATCATTCAGTTAGACAGCCCCGCCTGTCGGAACAGTAGGGTCTTGAGAGCACAGCGAAAAACCCGGAGGTCAGAGATGTTACGAATATCCGGGGGCAATTCATTCCAAAGGGCAGGAGCTCCGACAGAGAAGGCTCTCCTCCTGGGTATCGCCAGCCGACATAACTTGGTCGACAGTACCCTGAGGAGTCCCTCTCTGTGGGAGCGAACTGGTCGGTGGGAGGCTGTTGGTGGCAGAAGGCAGTCCCATAGATATCCTGGTCCTATGCCATGGAGCACTTTAAAGGTGGTGACCAACACCTTGAATTGCACTCGGAAGACCACTGGGAGCCAGTGCAGCTCGCGCGGGAGAGGTGTTACATGGGCGTAACGAGGTGCGCCCATAACCACCCGCGCGGCCGCATTCTGGACCAGTTGGAGCCTCCGAGTGCTCTTCAAGGGGAACCCCATGTAGAGAGCATTACAGTAGTCCAGACGGGAGGTGACGAGGGTGTGAGTGACCATGCGCGAAGTGTCCCGATCCAGAAAGGGACGCATCTGGCGGATCAGGCGAACCTGATAAAAAGCCCCCCTGGCTACGGCCGTCATATGCTCTTCTAAAGACAGCCATGAGTCCAGGAGGACACCCAGATTGCGAGCCCTCTCTGTGGGGGGCAAAGATTCACCCCCAATAGTCAGCGATGGCACCAGCTGACTATACCGGGACGCCTGGAGCCACAGCCACTCAGTCTTGGAAGGGTTGAGCTTGAGCCTATTTCTCCCCATCCAGACCCGCACGGCCTCCAGGCAGCGGGACATCAAGGGCATCATTGGGGTGGTTTGGGGTGGAGATGTACAGCTGGGTGTCAACAGCGTACTGGTGGACTCTCACCCAAAACCATGGATGATCTCACCCAGCGGCTTCACATAAATGTTGAACAGAAGGGGCGAGAGGACCGACCCCTGTGGCAGCCCCCAAGCGAGGCGCCTCGAGGTCGACCTCTGCCCCCCTGCCAACACAAACTGTGAGCGGTCGGAGAGGTAGGAGGAGAACCACCGTAACACGGTGCCTCCAATTCCTAACCCACTCAACCGCTGCAGCATGATACCATGGTCGATGGTATCAAAAGCCGCTGAGAGATCTAATAGGACCAGGACAGAGGAGCAATCCCTGTCCCGAGCCCTCCAGAGATCATCAACCAACGCAACCAATGCCGTTTCTGTGCTGTACCCCCGCCTGAAGCCTGAAACCCGACTGGTACGGGTCCAGCTTCCTCCAGGTACCGGGGTAGCTGTCGTGCAACCACACTCTTGACAACCTTCGTCAAAAAAAGTATTAGCATTTTGTAGCATACATTAATTTGATGCAAGTCATTAGCCATGATTAAACTTCTTAGCCCTCAGATAAAGAAAACCCCAATTAATCTTATTTTTCTAAGGCTGAAAGTATCCCTAATAACTTGTATATCTTTACAGCACAGTAGCACTGAAACAACACCAAGCTTATCTTGACTGATCACAATTTTTCCATGGGCTGATCCTCTGATCTCTTGGGAGGAAAATTTGGATCTACTAGACCACTTGATATATGGGGAAAAAACCATAGTCTGTATATAAAAAGATCCTTTAGAGGTGACTACCATCTGGGGTAATCTGATATTAGTCACCAGCACTTCCTATGCAAGCAGTTTATGTTTTAAATTTATAATATTAAAAGGTCTACACACTTGAATTGGCTGAGTCACTTTCTCCTTCCATGAACAGAAAAAGAGAGTAGGGTATTTTGTAATTATTATCCTTACAATTTTCTTAGTAAATTCCCTTCGGTTTCAAGAATTACTATGAAAATATTCATATACTTCTGGAAGGTATGATTCTGTGTGTGAAAGCTTAAATGAGAGCAACAGCATGTTCTACTTCAAATGAACATGCTGTTGCTACGTTAAACTAGAGAAATCTGATTAATATATTTGATTACAAATGAAAGACAATCATGACTCATTACTATGGTTACTTTCTGAATTCAAGACTGAGTGAAAGTATATGAAAAGTTTCTAAAATTTTAATTTTTATTACAATAGGTAGCAATAGGTCCATGGCTTGGGAACAGGTTATCTGAGGGACCGTCTCTTGCAGGTCACATCTACCCGACCCATCAGAGTGGGGAGTCAGGGAATGTTGCGGGTCCCATCCCTGAGGGAGATACACCTGGTGGGACCCAGAAGAAGGGCCTTCTCCGTGGTGGCTCCCTCTCTCTGGAACATCATTCCCCCAGAGATTGGAAGGGCCCCCACTCTAATACTTCGGAATATTCCAGAAGGTGCTGAAGACCTGGTTCTGCCAGTGGGCCTGGGGAACCTAGAGCGGGATGGGGCCCATTAAATGGCTTGTGTGATGTGCTGTCGCTGGGGTGGGGTGTGGGAGGTGATTTTGTTATATTGTACTATATTAATTTATTTGATTCTTTTTGCTAAATTTTATTATTTTAAATGTGATCTTATAGTATGTAAGCCGCTTTGAGTTGCCATGGGCAAATAGGCGGCAATATAAATTCAATAAATAATAATAATCTACAGTGTATATATCTTATTTTATGCACCAAAAATAATTGAAAATGACTAGGTAAAAAAT
Organism: Pantherophis guttatus; assembly: GCF_059756535.1. NCBI lineage: Eukaryota > Metazoa > Chordata > Lepidosauria > Squamata > Colubridae > Pantherophis > Pantherophis guttatus. The sequence continues at coordinate 189,643,963 of NC_142064.1, forward strand.
GCACCCAGAACATCATCAAGTGCTTGCTGGCAACCATATCCTATGGTACACAATGATCACATCTTTTTCACCAGTTAAAAAAAACCTGAGAACTTCCCATCTAACAGTCTTCCTCCCCTGCACTTTTCTCAACACAACTGATGCAACATACGCTTCACTATGCTTTGTCATTGAAAGATGCAATGGGGACGGGTCTCCCCCTCAAGAAAACATTCCCCCCACCAATTAAAATACAAAACAATTTTGCTTAACTGCAGTTGACAGATTCCATGTATAATTAGATATGCAAAGAATGAATTAGAAAGGAACATTTAAAAAGAGAGTGATGAGTTTCTTCCCTACAGCAGGGGTGGCTAATCTGCAGCCTATCCAGCTTGTGTTTATGCATCTTTGCATCTCTGCATGATTTGTGTGTGTGTGTGTGTGTGTGTGTGTGTGTGCGCTTTTTAAACCTTAAGTAAGCCCTATTTAGATGCATTAAGCCTTACCTATTTTGGTTTTTTAAAAAAGCCCATTCTTACAAGGATTGCTACACAATGACGAAGAGTTTCACTGAAATATTTCTGTGACAGAACCACCATCACCTCTCATATTAAGATGGTGATACTAATAATAAGCATTGAATGCAACCTGCTTTCCTTCACAAGTGATTTTCAGTCCCAAACTGGTTGGCCAAATTTGAACAGCCATCTTCCATTTAAATAAGCTAAGAAGAAAGGAAACTGTGTCTCAAAGGTGCTTTTTCAAAAGGCAAGTGGACTATGGGTTTTTTCCCTTGAGGAAAAAAAATGTTTCACTTCTCATCCAAGAAGCTTCATCAGTTCTTGTTGAATCGGGGGGGGGGGAGGGTGGAGGGTGGGAAAGATCTGATCATCCTCCCTTCATCCATCCAGAACTGATGAAGCTTTTTGGATGAGAAGCAAAATGTCTTTTTCTTCAAGGAAAAAAAACATAGTCCACTTGCCTTTTGAAAAAGCACCTTTGAGACAACTATGACCTGGATGTCTGAGAATATCCATAGACAATGCAAACTGTACTGCTCCAAGTAACCACTTTACTCTTTCCAATGCTCATGTGAAAAAACAGGCTAAAAAAATATATTCAGTGTAACTACAGTTTCTCACATTAGAATGTTTTGGAAGCAAACATGATCTGAAGCTGGGAATTAAAGCTATTCTAAAACAAATAATTCTCGGTACCGAAGAATATAAACTGCAGTTTGATGGAGACTTTACACAAAATGACAGTGTGAGTCTTATTTCAATTAAACACAGACAGGATCGTCTGAATGCAGTACCTTGATCTGCTCTGTACAGTTTAACTGGTTTAATATATACTGTATGTTTTCCATAAATCTTTCCCTGGGGGGGAAAATATGAATTTATTCATTCCATTGTGCTTCGCTAATTGTGCGGTCACAATTTCTGAGTTCACTTTTTCAACAATACTCTAGATCAGGAGTGTCAAACTGGTGGCCCGCGGGCCAGATGCATCACGTGCAGGCTACGTCCATCCCACCTCCACGAAGGGAAAAAAACCATCACAATATGTCACGTGATGGCTACGTGATGTGGCAAGTTTAACACCTGTGCTCTAGATCTTATTCCTGGTATAAATGTCTACAAATCAATGAACTGGCATGAAAACAATACTACATACCTTTTGGCCAGCACTGCACCTGCCCCTCATATCTAAAGCAGTGTCTCCTTTTGTCATGACTACCCTGTAATTGTAACTCCTCCTTTTGTCAGAAGCAGAGATATTCTCATCAGCATCAGACCGAATTTCTATATAGTCAATATCTTTAGGGGGAAAAAACAATTTTATGCAGTTAGTTGCCAAAGCAACTTTCTTTTCCTTAAAGCATTCTAATCATTATCTACAGAATAAATCCACTCTATTACCACATAAGCATAAGTCATTTGTCCACAATATAGTCAAATTAGTTCAGATTTTTGTCAAAAGCTTTTCCAGATCTTGTTTGGATACTTATTATGGATTTCGATTTTGCATCCGTTAGCCAAGGAGAATGGATTTTCCTTACAACCCACTCTCCAATGCACTGCTCACAAATTCTTTTTTCAGAAATATAAATGCTAAAGGTATTACTTTTTAAAAGTTAAAAGAAATTTCAAAATGCAGAATTCTGGTAACTCAGCAATTGAATATAGAATATATTCAATATAGAAGTCTGTTAAGAGGAAGATGATGCTATAACAAGGCAAGTAATAGGAAAGAATTCATGTAAATGTATTAATTAAGATGACTCAACTGGAAATGGCATATTGCTTATTATGAAACATTATATAACCTCTCTAGGAATGAATGTATAAATCTATTTTTATCTTAAAGAAAGATGATCTCAGAATTTTATCTCCAATACTCCCCACCCCCAATAAAATCTACTGCAAATATATACTCTATATATACACACACATACATATATATATATTTATACCTTGTCCCCTGTATGTGCTTCGCCACAGGTCACGAATTATCTTGTTAATTTCTTTCATTTTCATGCTATGAAATGTCATTATTGCTCTAAGAGATGGAAAAGAGTAAACAGACTTTAAAAATTTAAGTTCCTTTGCTTTCACTATACTCTGATCATGCACTGCTGTGCTTTGAAATTCAAGGAAGATGCCAGAGCTATGTAAAAAGTTCTACTACAAGCATGATAAAAAGACTATTGCATGGAAACTACACTACTAAAAAACCATATATTGAACCTTGTATGATACCTTCAGGTGTTCTCAAAAGATGCTATAATAAATGTCACAGCAATTTTCAAATAATTGACACCACAATCTAACAGAAAACGGATCCATGATTTTCATGGATCCAAGTACATTATACAAAGTCTGGGATTATGGTAGGCATTCATTGTTTAATAATGATCAGAAATAAGGCCATTAGTAGAAACAAATTAAAAGCATACTGCGTCCGCTTAAAATAATCTTTAAAAGAACTTCTTGATTTTAAAGTAACAAATTTAATCAGGAAGTATTTAAAGGATAGTATTTATTACAGTAATAGTAATGTGAGCTTCAAAATATTTTTCCGCCTTACAGAAGCAGAAACATATATAGTTATTACGGCATATTTGGAATATAAAAATATTGACCAGTTATGCCAAATAAACATGTAATTAATACAGCACAATTCATATATAGCAAGACCTCCAAATCTCTCTGATTTATGCCCATGCAGCATTAACTTGGTGTCATTCCTCCTTTGAGTGGTCACCAAATGAACTGATGTAAGTTGTGGACTACTTGCACTCATTAAGATGTTCAACATTATTTCCTAAAATAATTTTTTTTACTGCCTCGAAAAAAGAGACCTTAATCAACATGGCAGGGGAATAAATTCTCTTTTGACATATTATAAAGTAATACTAATTTTCAGAACTTTTGAACAGATGGAGAAAAAAAGATTTCTTTTTTTCAGAAAAAAAATTGTCCCAAATGTTGTTTTATTAAATATATAATTTTGACTTTTAAAAGTTTTAAAATAAAACAATACAAGTTTTGAAAGAGAAAAAAAAGAAAGGAAAGAAAAATAATAGAACAGAAAAATGAAAAGAAAAAATAATAAACAAGCAGTTTCCAACCTAATAGCAGTTATAAATGCATTTATATTTTATTCTTTCTCTCTGTAAGGTTAGACCATAATTTCCCTCATTCCATAATCTACCCTTTCTAATAATCAAAGTTATAAATTACATAAAGGATGTTATTCCTTTTTTTTTTAAAGCAAAAAGTCCATAAAGGGTTTCCAGTCACTAATAGTTATTGTCCTTTCTTCAATCAAACAAATCAATTTTGTCTTCTCTGCTTACTCTGTCATCTTCACCAGCCATTTCTCAATTGTGGGAATTTCAGGGTCTTTCCATTTTTTCTTTGCATATAATAATCTCGCAGCAGTTATATATAAAACCAATATTCCATAACTCTTTTTACATTTTCTATTTAATAGCTCCAGCAAGAATAATTCTAGTTTTGATTGGATATTAATGTTTCTTTGTATCCCCTGTATGTATTTGAAGCAAAATTTTCTGGGTTTTTTTGCAGTTCACCAGGTATGATAAAAAGACACTTCATGCGTTCCATATTTTCCACAGAAATCTGAACTATTTTATACTAAATAAAATAAATCATTTTTCTGGAGTCATATACAAATGTACATCATTGTATAAAAGTTCTCTTTTAAATCAAATGTAAATTTCAATCCTTTCAGCCAAATATTTCCCTCTTGTTCTATCAATATATTAGGTCCAAAGTTCTTAGCTCATTTGATCATACACTCTCATTTGTTTTTCTGTTTCAAGTTTTAACAAGCTTGTTTTAGCAATTACATGTTAATCATTTGTACATAGCTCAATTTCAAATTCTGTCCCGTACTGTTTAATTCAAAATGCCCTGTTATCTACTTTAAATCTTCCTCTTAAATGTGCATATGAAAACCATTGAAACTAAATGCCTCTGAAGTCAACTGATCTCTTGATTTCATCTTATATTCTTCATGCTCTTGTAACAACTCTCAACAGCATAACCATCTCTCTTGCTGTTTCTTATCTATAAAATGCTGAGACCCTTAAAGTATTTTGGGCATTCTGAATTTATATCTATTCTGTAGTCTCAATGTGGCATTTCTAATATAGTGATCTTTAAAAACTACATAAACCTTAATTTTATTGTACCACAGAATGTCATGCCATCCAAATCTCAGGTTGTGCTCTTCTAGTGCTAGAATTCTCTTATTTCTCAAAAGCACCCATTCCTTCATCCAAACCAGCGGTGAAATCCACTTACCTTTGCTACCAGTGCTGCAATGGGAGCGCCCGGGAGTGCACGCTGAGGCGCCTCTTCTGAGCATGCGCAAAACCTTCTGCGCATCTGCAGATGGTAAAAAAACAGGACGTAATGACATCCTGGCAGGTGGGCAGAGCCTCCCGCCGCCAGCGCTACCGGTTCAGTGAGCCGGATAGAACCAGGCGGATTTCACCGCTGATCCAAACCAAGCAGCAGAATGTAAAATACAGGCAGCCCTCCTCCTCCTCATTCCTTTGCATCTTGGAGGTCTTTATATTTATATTTAACCCTTGACTTTTTGCCTTGCCATAAAAATCTACGTCTTTCTTCCATTGCTTAAAAGGCATATTACTTGTCAAAATACATATTGTTTGAAACAAAAACTATATTTTAGGCAGTACATTCATTTTTATCACTGAAATATTCCCCAACAATGACAACTGTAATTTCTCCCATCTTAGAATATCTTTAATATCATTCCATGTCAACATAATTGTTCTGAAATAATATATAATTCATATTAGTCATAGTAATACTCAGCACTTCACTTTTTTCTCAACCTTAAAAACACTTTTTCAATCAATTGTTTTGGCTCTTCCATCCCCATATTTTTTGTTAACTTCACAAAAAAAAAAAAAAAAAGCTAAACAAATCCCAATTCTGGAAAAACTAAAATACATGTATCTGACATAATCTTCATTTCAAGCCAATTACTAATTTAGATTCAGATTTAGATATACTGTAGTACAAATAAGTTGTTTTACTCATAGTATTATGTTTGAAAACTAAACATAATTATTTTTTTCAATTTAAAAGTATAATTCAAAAAAGAATTTACTACTTGGATTTACTTTGAAATAGTTTAAAAACTTTTTTTGGGACGCCTGTCCATGTGTACATATGTATGTGTACGCATACATTTTTATGCCTTGTGAGGCCTACAGAAAAGAAGATCCACAGACATTTGAGATTTAAAAAAATCAGAAACATAGAAGGCCACATTCAAATCTGGCATAGAATTCTTTAATGAAAGCAGCACTGCCATGATAGAGTTTTGCACTTGAGGATTAAACTGTCCTGCTGGTGCTCTCTCTCCATTTTTAAACTATAAGAAAATATTTCATTTGTGAACAGTGTTTTAAAAATATTACAATGTTAGAAGGAAAAAAATAGTGGGGACATTTCCCACCTTGAATTTTTAAGTTTACTTTCCTGAGCCTTCATATCTTGGTTACTCTACAACTGACTTCCTACCATTAATTATTGTAATTACCTTTGTACTTATACTGTATATATATCTTATTTTTCTTAATTGTTTATACTTTTCCTGTCAAATCTTATATTTATGGTCACTTCATGCATCTGATTATATGGAATTACACTGCTATGTTACACTAACAATAAGCCAAAATGTTAATAATGCAAATCTTATTCCTATATAGCTACTAATCCTTCTCAGTAAGAAAACCTTTTGTATCATTCCATTATACTTATGATTGCGTGCTTAGGTTATATAGTTACCTCTATGCTATACTTTTGTAATTATAATAATAGCAAAGGCACAAATAGAAAATAGATAATGGAAAATATAATTTGGTAGATGGTGTAATGAAGCCCAAAAGTGTTCCAAGAACTCTTGGTTTCATTGTTCTCATTACTTATATTTAGTCATGCTTCCGTTGTAACACAGGATTTTATAGCAGCTTTTTGCCTGATAATATCAAATTGACTCATGGTTATTTTTTACTAGTGAACGAAGTGGCATATTTTGGATGTATCAGATAAACATACAGAAAGAGAAGCATATTTACTTATCATGTTTAATCTTATCATGTTTTTAAAAATATAACAATAAAAAAGCTTTCCTTTTTTAGAGAATGAAAAAGAGAAGTTATTAGTTTACTTTTTGATTTCATAAATTGCTTCTTTTTATTTAGGCCAGCTTCCCCAATGTAGGTAAATTATTCCAATTGGGTAAAAGTGTTTTTATAAATCCATTACTCATCATAAGAGTGACGTCTAAATTAACTTAAAGATTGCCATGTGTATTAAAATATATTTGAAAATAACTAACAGTATTCCTGTTAAGATGAAAAACGATGAAATTACCAATGGTAATTTGGTGAAATGACATAAAAATCGTTCATTTAAAAAAAAAAAAAATACCCACAGTCTCTGAGTTACCACCATCTGTTTAGCAACCAAAGTTATGACAGTGCTTAAGGAAGGAACTTACAATTAGTCCTTGAAGTTTGAGAAGACTTTCTGATAAGCAGTTTTGGATAACAGAGGAAAAGGTTGGGAACCATTGACTTAGGCTGACAAAAGCCACAATGCAGGGAACCCTCAATTTATGACCACAGCTAAGCCCAAAATTTCTGTTGTGAAGCAACATAGTTATTAAGTGAGTTTTGCCCCATTTTATGACCTTTCTTGCTACAGTTGTTAAGTGAATCACCACAGATGTTAAATTAGTAACACAGTTGTTAAGTGAATTTGGCTTCCCCACTGACTTTCCTTGTCAGAAGATCCCAAAAGATGATCTCATGACCCCGGGATACTGCAACCATCATAAAGACATGCCAGTTGCCAAGTGCCCAAATTTTGATCATGTGACCATGGGGGTGCTGTAATGGTCATAAATACAAAAAACAGTCACGAGTCACTCTTTTCCATGCCATTGTAACTTTGAATGGTCACTAAACAAATGATTGTAAGTTGAGGACTACCTGTATTAGATTTTAAAGTAGCTTTAATTTAAAGGTAGACTTCAAACTAGTCATATCTCACAAGGCAACTATAGAACATCTCCACCAATTCTTCTGACCAAGACCAATTTATTTTTCAATTGGAGTTCATGTCCTTTCATATTATTCAGAAAAGTTTGTACTCCTTGTAAAGGGATAGAAAAATAAGGATAGGATATTTCTCTGGGGTAACCTCAGAAATTCCCAGGTTGGAACCTCTTGTTTTAAGGAAATATGTGGTATGGAATTTCTGACACATTACTGTTTTAATGCCACAATAATCCAAAACCACCTTAATGAAAGGCTGCAGAAGGACCAGGATATTGATCTGCCAGGTCTTCTCCGAACCTAGTTATAGACATAGCAGTTCCTTATTTTTTAGGGTTCCAAACTGAAGGACAAAAGAACTACAACACTTTGATGTCATGATCCCACACTCCAAAGTCTATTACTGCACGATCAACAGAATTACAATATAGAATGTGTAAATTGGAAGGGATGTTATAGGCCACTTAGTTAAACCCTCCATTCTGTGCAGAAATCTAAAAGTAAGTCATATAAATGTAAGAAATGTAACTCATCTAGTCCTGATTGAAAGCCTACAACAAGGGGCATTCTTCCACTGGGCAACAGTTGAACAACTCTTACTACCCTGGAATTCCTTCTAGTATTCTAGTATTTCTTTTAACTTCAATCCAAGGGTTCTTGTCCTGTTCTTAGTTTTAAAAGAAAACAGATCTATCTGTAACAGTCTTTTCAATATTTGTTTGCTATCCTGTCCTCTTACTCCTTTTTAAGTGAAACATATAAAGTTTCTTTAACTTTTGTACTAGGTCTTGATTTCATCAGCTCTTCTCTGAACCCATTCAGCTTCTCTACATCCTTTTTAAAAGAGGGTTATTCAAAATTGTTCTCCAAAAGCAGTCTAATAGCTGGGTGACTTTGGGCCAGTTGCTCTTTCTCAGTCCATCCCACATTGCAAGGAGTTGTTATGGGGAAAATAGGTGGTGTGAGTAATTCATATAGGAAGTCTTCAATTTGTGACAGCAGTTGGGATCAGAATTTCTGTTGCTAAGCAAGGCAGTTATTTGTTAAGTGAGTCACACCCATTTTATGACCTTTTTTGCCAGTTGTTAAGTGAATCACACAGACAGCAAATACGGTTTTGACCATTGACTTTGCTTGTTGAACCCATCTAGGAAGGTTACAAATGGCAATCACATGATTTTGGGCACTGTAACTATTGTAGCAATAGCACTTAGACTTATATACTGTTTCACAGTGCTTTAAAATCCTCTCAAAGCGGTTTACAGAGTCAGCATATTGCCCCCAGCAATCAGGGTCTTCATTTTACTGACCTCGGAAGATGGAAAGCTGAGTCAACCTTGAGTTGGTGAGACTTGAATTGCCGAACTTCTGGCAGTTGTCAGTCAGGAAAATTAGCCTGAAATACTGCATTCTAACCACTGCACCATCACAGCTCCTAAATTCTATTGTAAATACTAAATCCTATTGTAAATACTGGTTTAAGTGCCCAAAGTTTGATCATGTGAGCATGAGGATGGTGTGACAGTCCTAAGTGTGAGGACTGACTATAACAGTTTTCAGTACTGTTGTAATTCTGAATATTGCTAAACATATAGTTGTAAGCTGAGGACTACTTCTATGCGACCTTGAGTGGTACAAAATAAAGGAGGAATATAAATCTAATAATTGCATAAATAAACACATTTATTCAGAAATAAAACCTAGAACCTCATTTTGTTATTGTGAGCTAGTATATACCGTATTTTTTGGAGTATAAAACACCTTTTTCCCCCCTAAAAGGGGGTGAAAATTTAGGTGCGTCTTATACACTGAATGTAGCCCCGCCCACCCACTGGCCCCCACTTTTTGGCCTCTGCCTCCCAGCAGTTACCTCCTTGCAAGCAAACAGCAAGAAATAACAGCTCCTTTCAGCTTCAGCACAGCCTAATTAGCACAAGTTGATTGGATCGGCCTCCCGACTCTCAGCTGATTTGCTCTCAGCTGTTTTGCGCAGGGCTCTGCTGCTTGCTGCAAAGAGGTAAATTGCTGGAGCAGATTTTTTTTTCCTTGTGCTAATTAAGCTATGCTGAAAACGAAAATGAAAGTAAAGCAGGCTGTTTGCTGCAATGAGGCAAAATTGCTCAGAGGCAGAGGGAGATTTCTTTTTCTTCTTTTCCTCACCAAAAAAGGTAGGTGCGTCTTATACTCCGGTGCATCTTATACTCCGAAAAATACAGTAGTATAGTATATAGTATAGAAGAGGTATAGCTGACCTACAGCAGCCAGAAGTTTAGAAAGTGGTAGCAATAGGCCCCTAGTGGAGAAGAGAGAGTGAATTGCTCATGCTTCCTCCTTTTCTTATCCTTTTGACACTTGTGCTCAATCAGTTCTTAGTACGTAGGGATACATCCTCCAGTATTAAGAATCTTGATATTGATGTGGTAAGTCAACATCACAGGACACTTAGCATGAAAAAATACTGATTTGCGTACTGTCCTCAATATGGCGGAAATATGGAATCAGAAGAGATGTTGGCAAAATATCCTGGGCCGAAATAACCACAAAACTGTCTGTGGTGGGTGCTTCTTCCCACAAACTCTACCAATCTGCTTAATAAGCTCCTGGTAATGAGGATGAGTCACTACCATATGTTGTTTTTCTGACTGTGAGTTTGCTTTTGAATGGATCTCTTGGGGCCACACAGGCCAACAAAGACCTATCACATCCCAATACATGAATTAGGAAGAGTCACAGAAGGAAGGCCTGGAAAAACAGTGGGCTGAACCTCAATGCATCAGCATTTGGAGTGGAACTGAGGAAAAAGTTGATATGTTGCTGTCTGGTGGGACTTCTGGAAAAAACTTTAGCCTTCCATTATTACTGATACTTTATTGCACAAGCACAGAACAAATTAATTGAGTGATAAATATTTTGTTATTCATTTTGTTTGTAGGTCTGCTTTTATTCTAAATGTGGATGAGCAGTAGCAGATTAAAAAGACAAAATAAAATAAAACCAAATATATGTAAATTCTTGTCTTCCAATAATGAATAGATCATATTTGAGTTTAAATATATTCACTCTAACCTAAGGAATACAGATCTTATTCAGTTTTAGCAATCCAAGTATGCATGTCTAATTGCCACCTAGAACATACTTGCAAGTTGGGTTTTAACAGGTATCCAAAAATCAGATATCCAAAAATCAGATCCTAGGTTTCCAAAATTTAAATAGAGGTATTTTTTGCAGACAATACCTTCATATTCATCCCATCCACTCAAACATATATTAATGATTTATTAAAGAACGGCTAAATGTTATTTGGGTTAGTTTGAAATAGAAATATTTTGGGTATATGACATTACTCACTGATCCAGTGCTCTATAGTAAATGTCAAGATCCTTGTTTGCCAGTTCTGTGGTCCGCATAACTATCATCATTTCTCTATATTTCTCTTCAGCATCTTTAAACTGTTGTTCTTTCAGCTCTCTCTTATATCTCAGGATCTCCTCCTCAAATCCATGCTGCCGACCAAGTGCCAAACTATGGCTTCTTTTCAAATCCTCTATTTTTTCTTCTAAATGTTTTTGATTTCTAAGTAAAAAAAAAAAAAGAGATCAACATACAGTTTTATTATTAGTTTTACATGGCACAAAAAATTATGAGCAAAAAGTATTGCCTACTTGATTACAAAAGAAGTGTACATGAGGAATTAGGGCACTATGGAAATGGAGAGGACATCTTCAACAGAAAGAAACAAGAATCCTCATTTTAAAGGAAGTATAATACAATGAAAAACAAACTGTGAAAGTATAAAATGGGATGAAGAAATGGCATTTTTTCAGACATGTGTATTAGTAATGTAAAGGCATTACGATAACTTGCCTGAAACATGAAATCATCTAAATAATACTTACAGTTGTAAAGTGCATTCAAATCTCTGAAATAAAATATTTTGGTTTATAGGAGGAGAATAAATTAAAAAAAGATACAAAGAAAGTCACTAGTTTCATGATAGCTGAGCTGATATCCAACCATGATTCAACTATGGATGATAATACATTTTCTTACATCTTTGACACTTTTTCATATCATAAGGGAAATATGGTTTCCCATAATATCTAAAAGCCATAGTTATCATTAATCCTGATCTGTAGTTTTGAACATTGTTTCATTCCCCAGTTTAAAGACAAAATAGTCTGTAGTCCTCAATTTATGACTGTAATGGAGCCTGCTCATTATGGTTGCAATTTGTGATGGCCATTAAGGGAGATGGCCTTGCTTAATGACCCACCCCAATCCTGCTGTCTCTGAGGCAGTCATTAAATAGTGTCTCAGGGGTAGGGGAGGCTCTGGGAAGTCCACCACCTAGCTAGATCTAAAAAGGAGGCAGCAAGCAGCAAACGGCTTTGCAAAGCCAAAAACAGCCCAGCAAGGGGGAAGAATCCAGTTACATTAAGGCCTGAGCACCACCTTCCAATGCTGAAAAGGCTTCCAAACAAGTCTACATGCATGGCTGTGAGAAGCCTGGTGCTCTGAAACACCAGGGTGGAAGCTTAGTGATCTATCCACAGGTGGCCACACTTGTGGGCTAGGCCTCTGATCCGATCAGCTGGCAGTCAAGAGACCTAGGCTCTCCTAGGCTTTGAGGAAGCAAGCCTGCTTGTTATAGCAACATTGATACAGTATGTCACAGAAGTGAGTACACCCCCTCACATTTTGTAAGTATTAAAGTATATCTTTTCATGTGACAACACTGAAGAAATGACACTTGGCTATAATGTAAAGTAGTGAGTATACAGCTTGTATAACAGTGTAAATGTGCTGTCTCCTCAAAATAATGCAACACACAGCCATTAATATCTAAACTTCTGGCAACAAAAGTGAGTACTAAATATTTACAAAATGTGAGGGGATGTGCTCACTTTTGTGACATACTGTATATGGCCATTCAACCTCCGCTGAAACATTACTTCTGAGGCAGTGTTTCACAGTTATAGCAATTTATATATCAGGATGTTCTCAGCATTAGTTTCAAATCCCTTATTTGTAACCTGAACCTGCTCGCTTGAGCCGTGACCTGTCAAGCAACAGAAAATAATTTTGCTACATTATATTTCAAGGATTACAATAGCTGTCCTCCATGAGTTTAGCCATGCCATGCATCTGATGAAATGACTACAGCTCATGAAAACTTATGCCTTTTCATAAAAATAGTCAGAAAAGGTGCCACCAGACTCTTTCTAATTAACAGTTGCCTTATAACTGTAAACTTGCAACTATAGGAATGATGTGGAAATTACAGCTGATCTATGCCTAGTCATGGTAACGAATCAATAGAGGTATCAACATTAGAGGCAGTGAGCCTTGTGATACCACATGTTGAGCATAAACAATAGAAGAAACACTGAAGCACTATTTAGTTATCAGAAACAAATGGTCTGAAATCAGTCAAGTTGATTGCTCATGCTACAGTTGTTGAGAGGAGAGAATCATCTAATCAAAACAGTAAGTTTACAAGACAGTCCTCTATCACTAGGCAGACACTACAAAAATACTTGTGACCACATAAGAAAAAATACTTAAAATGCAAATACTTGAGGTCTAATGCCTTTGATTTAAGAAATGATTTTTCTTTATAAAGCAAGATATACCTTTTCAGTTGTGGTACTTGCATTTCCCCCATTTCCTTCAAAAGCTGTTTTATGTTATCTTCAACTTCTTTTAGATCTTCATTTCTTTTTCTTAAAGTAAGATTATCTTCTAACCATCGTTCCTGAATCTAAATGCAAATAAAATGAAAAGTGAATTATTCTATACGATTTTATCCCATTACAATCAGAAGAACATAAGCAATGGGTTTTGTTAACAAGGAGCTGTTATCAGATATTTTCCAAGACTACAACATCACGATCCCTTAAAACGATAAATGAATTTTAATTTTATGACTTGTAGGGAAAGTGGGAAAGTGGGAAAGAGCTTTGACAAAGCTCCCATTTTGCATGGATAAACCAAATTAGCTTTAAAAAAAGGTGTATCCGCTCACAGTTTAAGAATCTGTTCAAAAATACTCTTTAAGCTTTACTTTAATCTTTTAGATGCATGTGTTATTTTAGACAGCTACTTAGGTGAACAGCTAATCTACACTTAATGATCGGTTGCTTAACACCAGTTTGAAATTATGATGGCTTTGGAAATGGTGGTTTATGCCCCATAAAGGACTTCTACCACAAAATGTTGCACACAGACACACACCCCATGGTCACATGATTGCGATCTGGCGGTTCACACTATGTCCAGTTGCCAAGTGCCCATAGTCATGTGATCACAGCATGCAATGTTCTCTGCCAACCTCCCCAAAAAGTTAATGGGGAAGCTAGTAGGGAAGGCTGCAAACTACTATCGTCTGCCAACAGGATTCCCTTTCACCTCTGGATGAAAGACTGGATGAAAGAGGTCCTTGTCACAGCTGAAATTCAAGCATGCATGGAGCCCCAAATCCCTCTCTCCCAATCCCTGCAGAGAGCCCCAAAGAGGCAGGGAGAGAAGGACATCCAGCTCTGGGTCTGCCTGAACCTTGGCATCTGAAATTCAAGAATGCTTGGAGCCCCCAAAACCCTTTATTCTTGTCTCTGCAGACAACTCTTCAGAAGCGGGGAAAGACTCCCAGCTCTATGCCTCACAAGCCAAAATCCAATCATTCACAGAGGCCAAATTCCACCACAGTCACATGGGCTCAACTACTGCTTTGCTTAATGATCAAGACTCCAGTCTCAATTGTAGTTATTAAGTGAATTATTGCAATAGATAAGGCATCTAGTCCCACTTCAGGCTCAAAACCAACTTGGACCAGTCACTGTAACCTTGGACCAGTCATTGTTTCTCAGCTCCAGGGAAGCCAGCAATGGCAAACCACTTGCTGAAATCAACAAGGCTCTAATCAAAAGCCAACACTGACTTGAAGGCAGTAAGTTATTTTAACTGACACCAGAACTTAACTTTTTTTTCCAGATGATATCTCATTGTGCAAGAAGAATCATGTCCAGAATAGAAAGTTATATGTAGAATCAAATTGTGCATTAAATCAGCAAAAATTATTTCCACCGCAGAATAAGTCTTTCCTATTCTTGACTTTCCATAGAGACTTTGAGGCATATAAGGCAGCACATAGATAAGCAAGTCCCTCTGTACAAGTAGATGTCAGCCAAATGCTTCATTGAAGTATATTTATTCAAGCAGCATAAATCATTAAAATTTCATACTATTGTATTTAGGTTTACAGAAGCAATAGATTTCATTAGTGGAGAATAAAGCAAGTTCCAAAGGAGAGAACTACTGTAGTAATGATTGCCATTCAATAAATGGAATATAGTTTATTTTCTGAAATAACATTCAGTAATGGCATAAATCGCTACAACTTTAGGAAACATTTGAATTTATAACCAGTTTTCTATCTTCACTCACTGTTTCCTGAAGTTGCTTTGTGTTGAAGCAGCATTTATTGTTCATGTTTCAATCAAAACTTGTAGTGAGATTCTAATACTTATCTAATATTTTTGTTATCTATCACATTTATTTCTATTGCCCACTCCTTCTAATCACCAGAACATTTTGGTAGCCAATTTATATCAGGATAACATACATGGAAATGTAAGCACAGAATATCAGCCAACAATTTTTGGCAGAGAAGAATTACAAATGGTATTATTCATTCTTTTTCTGCTTTGTATTATTGTATTTGGGTACTTGAGATTACTAGTAAATTGCACCTCCATGATAAAAGCATAGGAGGCATTTCTGCTTCATTTCAGTTACTTCTTAAGTACCAGAGGATTTTATTGCAACCACTGCACAAGTTAAATCACTTAATAAAATCATTGTTTTATTAAGATCAATAATAATTATCAGCAAATATGATGCAATTCATAAAGTAGAATCTAAGATATCACAGTAGTTCTTGTCTATTAACATTTCAGATTAAAGTATTACTAAAATGTGGAGGATACTATATACAATCTATATTGTTATATTAGATTAATGGAGGAGATAAAGGTACCTTTTGTGTATCAATATCTTGCCTAATTGTTCCCGTTTCTTTATTTATCTTCTCTTTCTGTTTCTCACAATCTACTAGCTCAACTGTGACTTCCTCCAGTTCAGATTCCTTTTGCTGCAAATGAAAAATAAACAAACATTTTAGTGTTCAAAGTTTCATGTAAAATCTGATGAGACTTTCTGAAAATTATTATTATTTATTAGTTTTTTGCTAATTACCTGTTTGTATTCTTCTTTCCCTTCTTGGATATAATTCTCAATCTCTTTCATATGGTTATGGATATTTTTAACTTTTTCTTTAATGTCATTTATCTGTTCAAATGCATAAGAAATATGCTTGATTCTATGAAATATAAATATATTAATCAATAGCCAATATTGTTCAAGTAATATATATTTCAAAACACTGTACGTTCTAACGGCACCTTACCTTAATTAGACCAGAATGTTTTGAAGAGAAGCAATATGAAATTTGTAACATGTTGCTCAGATCAAAGGAAATAAAATGTTTATTTTTCCTTATAGATCAATTGTGATTTCTGCAGAGATTACTGTGAAGATCCACAGGTGTCTGGTTATTATTTTCCTCCTGGCCCTTTGGTAATGTTTGATAAGTGGAGGGGGAAGAGTTTTATAACATCCTTTGGGGAAGTACCATTTCAAGTGTAGATGCCCGACAGCTTTATAACCGTAGAACTGGCAACTTATTCTTAACTCCTTTTCTAATAATCTTTAGCACAGATAAATGTTTCCTGTTCCATAGCTATTATGCAATAGACTAATATTAAAGCTAAGCATATCTTTTGAAACAGAAATTTTGCGTTAAGTAATGAAGAAACACCTTTCTTCAAATGGTTAAGGTAGGTGCTTCTTTTCTTCAATTCTAATACAAATTTGAAGGATTTCATTTCTCACCACTCTTCATTGTAGGAACTATCTAATGATTCTTGTAGTCTACTTTCATTTCCTTCAGAGGTTGAGGGTCTAGGGTACTTCTGCTTGGCAGTTGTAGCATGTTGGACCCCAAATCCCTTGCAATTTCTGAACACCTTCACTTGATAGGTTCAAGCTGCTAAGTACAGAACCAAATAATTCTGTACAGATGCAAAAAGTTATAATGGGGGCAGTCTTCCTCTTTTGAAGGTAACATGCATTCTAAGCCTCTTATTATTTGTGATGCGCGAAGAACAAGACAGCATTTTTGCAACCATGAATTTTCAAAATAGCTCTAACCAAGATTGTAGTTATCAGTAAAGAGTCTTTCATGTTTGTGAAGAATGGAGAAAATGTAATAGCTCACTTTGGACCAGAGGCTGTGTTTGGAGTAGATTGCTTCTATAGGGGAAACTTAAAGGAAGCATTTAAAAAATGGTGAAAATGATGAGAAAGAGATCTGAGTTTTAGTTTAACTGTAGGATATAATGTTGGGGCTGATCTGAGTGGTTGTCATGCTTAAAAACAAGAAGACGACAAAAAATAACCAAAATACCGAAACATAACCAATAACCAAAAAATTAATTTCCTACAAGAATATATAAACCAATTCAGGACCAGCAGCCAACCTTCTCTTGTGTTATTTTGTAACTTGTATTCTTTTTGTTCGACAACTCTTCTTTTTCTTGTTGTAGTTTTCCCAAAGTTGTTTCCAAAGGAAATAACTGTTCTTTTGCTTCCTGAAAAGAAAAGAAAAAGCACACAACTATGTTTTTTTGTTTTAGAAATCTGCTTTTTACCTTTACAAATACATGTAGCAGTCTTCTGATTATTTGACCGAATGTATAAAGCTGAATAAAATTGAAACCAAGGGAGGAATAGCAATGATAGTCCCGATATTCATTAGTTATTTTACCTTGATCTCTCTATTTAATGATTGCACCTCGGTTGTTAATTCTACAGTCTGTTCTTCAAGTTGCTGTCGACGCTGCATGCTGCTGGATATCTGAAGTTTCTCAGCTTTGAGTTCATTTACTGTGCACTTTAAATGCTGGACTTGATTTTGTTGGTCTTGCTTGAGTGTCTGCTTCAGTTCGATTTTGCTAGTAACTGCAAGCAGAATGAAAGGGAGTCACTTCTGAATAAACTAGGAAAGAATGCAATTAATTGGATGAAATTCGGTCTGAAATCACAATAGCAAAAATGTGCAGTAGAGTATAGTGGGCACCTGGTCTCCAACTCCTTAAAATACCAACTTCTTTTCCAGGATTACATGGCTGCCTTTAGCAGCAGAATCCTAAGTAAGAGTGTTAAGATTCACTCTTAACACTTTAAGAGGTTACAGGCAAGGTGAGCCCACACGTTTGCAAGCACCTTTTTGAATCTGAACTTGAATTATCAAGTACAGTGCTTCAAATGTCGACCAAATATATCTAGATACTTAAAGAGGAAAATATGTGTTTGATATTAGGAATTACAAACACATGCAATGCTTTACTCTGCCACTCCCCAAGTCATGTTTTGGATATTAAATACAAAGTCTATGGAGAGTCTCAGTCATCCAGATCATGGCTGTCTCAAAGAAGCTTTTTCAAGAGGCAAGTGGACTTTCTGGTTTTTCTTTGAAGACATTTCCCTTTTCATCCCAGAAGCTTCTTCAGCTCTGAATGGATGGTGGGGAATGGAAGGTTTGAAAGAGAGGTCAAAGAAGGGGAGAGATACAAAATCAACTATCTCCAGTCTACAACACAGTCTGTTCAGCAGTTCCAATAAGGCTCTACACCCATTTGCATTACTCAGGTGACCCTGAGGACAGAGATAAACTTCCAGGTGGCCTTAACGACTCACTAAAAGAATGCCAGCTGTCTGCAAGGAGTATAAATCCTTCCATTCTCCACCATATAGTCAGAGCTGAAGAAGCTTCTTGGATGAGAAGTGAAACGTCTTCCAAGAAAAACCAGAAAGTCCATTTGCCTCTTGAAAAAAACACAATTGAGTTAAATCCAAGTGTTGCACAGTCATCCTTATATTTTTAATTTAATAAGCAACTCTTTAAATAAATAGTGGATTATTTACTGGTATTTCAAACCATGAGATTTGTTTATTTAATTTAATAAACAAATAAATAAATAACTTCTTTGGGGAGAAATGATTCCATGATTTCGTTAATTTTAAAAAATTGATTTTAAAGATTTTGCATAGGAAACACAGTTAAGGAACACAGTTTTAATTATGAAAACATGTTTACTCCTTGTATGTCATCACCTGTGTCCCACTGATGTTTTTTTTCCTGTTTCTCTTGGCTAACTTGCAAAAGAGTTCGGCCCAAATCCACTCCCTGGAGCCTAGCTGCCTGCTGAGCAATTTTTCTTTCAACATCCTTTAGATCAATCTGAAGAAAAAAAAAAACCAGAAAGAAAATGCTGAGAATCCTGAGGTGCTTAACATAGGTCACCTTCAATGTGCAACCACATTGAAGGTTGCATATTGTTGCAACCTTCAATGTGCAACCAGTTACGATAGTGCTGAATGAATATTAGTTATGATTGGTTGTTAAAAGTTCTGCCACCCCATGGTCACATGATCATAATCTGGGTATTTGGCAACCAGTTTGCACTTAAAACCAGTCACAGCTCCCCTTGATCACTTCCAGGAACTCAGTGGGGAAGCTGGCAGGGAAGGTTGAAAGTCCTGCCCGAAGTCTCTCCCACTTGTGCATCCTACCCCAGTTCCTCCACACTTGCACTGCACCTGCCACTTGCGCACCCTCCCAGAATTTAACCATACCTCCTTTTCACCCTCATACCTCCCCCCATATCCCCAAACCTTGTTGTGCCTTTACTACACATGCCCCCCTCCATTGAACCATTGCCCCCAATTTCTGGAAGTGGCCTACCGGCCTTGCCAAGAAATACCTCAAGGACGGGTCCTGGAATCCCGAGAGGTGGCACGAGGGCGTTGGGGTTTTTAAAAGTTCTTTGTATTCTTTTTTAATTCACTTTTAAGGGGTGGGAGGGAGGATATTATGTGTACGACCAGGGTGGGTTTGGGGGCCAACCCACAGGGGTCGAGGCTGGGTCAGGCAGAGGGTTATGACTTGGGGGGCGGGGGGGGCTAGTTCCTATACTGGGGAGGGTGTTTCCATCGGCACTATGGATGGGAGGGGCAGATATGGCGGGAGCAGGGGGCTATATCGTGTTATGGGAGGACGCACTCGCTATTTGCGAGCGATTGCGCGCTCCGGCCCCAATGCTCTTCTCGTTCCCCGGGTTGTTCGGACCCTCAGGGCCTGGGCCTCCGGTTGATGTTGTGCAACGCCAGGTCTGTGGTAAATAAAGCCCCCCTCATTTGTGACCTGGTTCAGGAGGGGGGTGCGGACCTGGTGGGTATTACAGAGACCTGGTTGGGCCAGGAAGGGGGGGGTTCCCCTCGTTGAGATGTGCCCACCGGGTTTCTACGCATTCCATCAGCTGAGGTCCCAGGGGAGGGATGGGGGGGGGGTGGCGGATCTTGTAAAGGAAGGACTTGCTCCAAGGGAGGCCACTGTACCTCAGATAGCCGGATGAGAGTCCCTCCTTGTGAAGTGGGGACATGGGAGGCAGATGGGCTTGCTGATTATGTACCTGGCTCCCTGCCACTTGGCTCCCTGCCACATGTCGGCGGCCCTGCCCGAGCTGCTCAACGTGATTGCCAAGGTGGCGGTGGAGACCCCCAGGTTTAGGGTCATGGGGGGACTTCAACTTGCTATCTATCGGCCAAACGTCTGAGGCGGCCCGGGAGTTCATGGCTTCCATGACGGCCATGGACCTGACCCAATTAATTCATGGATCCACTCACACGGGAGGACATACTCTGGACTTGATTTTTGTCTCTGGTCAGTGGACGAATGATCTTGAGATAGGGGAGATAACGACTGAGCCCTTGTCATGGTCAGATCATTCCCTTCTTAGGCTTGACTTTCTAACCGCCACATCCCGCCGCAGGGAGGCGGAACAGATGAGGTGGTTCCGCCCCAGGCACCTGATGGATCCTGATAGGTTCCAGACGGAGCTTGGGCCATTCCCTGAGGCTCTGACTCACAGCTCGGCTAAAGAGCTGGTGGCTGCCTGGGATAGGGTGGCCACTGACGCTTTGGACCGAGTGGTGCCTTTGCGGCCTCTGACCCGTCGCTGAGTTTCCCTGGCCCCTTGGTTCTCCGAGGAGCTGAGGGAGATGAAGCACCAGAAAAGACGCCTGGAGAGCGGTTGGAGGACCAGCTGTTCCGAATCTGACCGAACACTAGTGAGGTCTTACATTAAGACCTACCTAGTGGCGATAAAAGCAGCAAAATGTAATTATTTTTCCGCTCTTATCGCATCTGCAGATAATCGCCCAGCCGCCCTGTTTAGGGTGACCCGCTCACTTCTCCATCTGGGAGCGCGGGAGGATCCCTTGCAGGGTCGGTCTGAGGATTTTGTGCAATATCTGCACGATAAAATCACTCAGATTCGGGAAGGCTTGGTCTCTGACTGGGTGGGTAGAGGCGGGATGATGGAGGCAGGTCTTGAGAATGTCATTTGGGAGGAGTTCGACCCTGTCACTTCCGAGGACGTGGACAGGATTCTGGGACGGCTGAACGTGACCACATGTTTATTGGACCTGTGTCCCTCCTGGTTGGTGCTGGCCTCCCGGGAGGTTATGTGAGGCTGGCTCCAGGGGATTATTAACGCTTCTTTGAGTGAGGGTGTCTTGCCTTCTGCCTTGAAAGAGGCGGTGGTGAGGCCCCTCCTCAAGAAGCCCTCTCTGGATCCGGCTGTTTTGGCTAACTACCATCCAGTCTCCAACCTTCGCTTTGTGGCGAAGGTTGTTGAGAGTGTGGTGGTGCGACAGCTCCCGCAGTACCTGGATGAAGCTGTCTATCTAAATCTGCTTCAGTCTGGCTTCAGGCCTGGGCACAGCACGGAAACGGCATTGGTCGCATTGGTGGATGATCTCTGGAGGGCTCGGGATAGGGGTTGTTCCTCTATCCTAGTCCTCTTTTTTTTTTTTTTTTTAATTTTTTATTATAGTCCAACATACACAGACAAACACAAACATTTAAACAAACTATACATAAACTAACTATACAATGAAATCAAGTCCTGAGACTTGAGCTTTGAAGTGGAGATACTTCGGTAATTGTATATCAATATATCTGTACATATTATACTTCATCATATATCAATATTTATATAACGGTATTTCATTTTGTTTCTGTATTTGGATATAGTTGGATGATATTTCCTTAATTCGTGTCCTTTTTTTCTAACCAGTTATACCATTTTTGCCAAATTAGATAATAGTCTGAGTCTTCTTTTCCCTGAATTTCTTTGGTCAGTTTATCCATTTCCGCACATTCCATTGTTTTTTGTATTACTTTTTCCTGTGTTGGCGTATTTTCCAATTTCCACATCTGTGCAAAAGCGATTCTGGCAGCGGTTAGGATGTGTATAATTAAGTATTGTATCTCTTTTTTATAATCTTTTGTAAGTATTCCTAATAAGTATGTTTCCGGTCTAAGGGGTACTTTTTGGGTGGTGATTTCTTCTAATTGACTTTGAATTGTTTTCCAAAATTTTTTAACTTTTGGACATGACCACCACATGTGGTAGTAAGTCCCCTTCTGTGTTTTACATTTCCAGCAATTTTGATTGGTGTTGGGGAACATCTTTGCCAGCCGTGCAGGGGGGAGATGCCATCTGTAAAACATCTTGTATGTATTTTCCTTGTAGGGCACGGACATTGTCAGTTTAGTATTGACTTTCCACATTTTTTCCCATTTTTCTAGATTAATATTATATCCAAAATTTTTAGCCCAAATAATCATATTTTCCTTCACCACTTCTTCTTCCAGTTTGTATTTAAGCAAATAATTGTATATTTTAGTTATTAATTTGTCATCTGATTGCATTATAATTTTGTCTAATTCATTTCTTTCTTTTTGGATTCCAAATTTTTTCATATCACTTTTATATCTTGATTTTATCTGTAAATACGTCCACCAATCAATGTCCGTGCCCTGTTGTCTCAGTTCCTCTGTTGTTTTTATATCTCCCTCTGTATTCAGCAATTCGTCGTAGGTCTTCATTTTATTCATATCCATTGTATTCGGGTAGATTTGTGCTTCCATGGTTGATATCCATCTTGGAATTTTATCGTAATGTTTCCTTCTTATTTCAATCCAAATTTTTGCCAGTGCTCCTCTAATGTAGTGTCTCCTAAAGTGTTCATGCTGTCTGGGCTTTTCCTCCCATAGGAATGCGTGCCAACCTTTGAACAGATCGAATCCTTCTAGAGCTAATATTCGTTTATCTTTGAGTGTCATCCAATCCTTAATCCAGGTTAGGGCTGTTGCAATGTAATAGGTTTGCCAATCTGGTAATCCCAGGCCGCCTCTTTCTTTGGTATCTTGCAAGTGTTTCAATTTAATCCTGGCTCTCTTCCCCTGCCATATATATTTGGATATCATTTTGTCGAGGTCTTTAAAATATGTTTTCCCCGGATTTATCGGTATTGTTCTGAATAAATATAACATTTTTGGTAAAATAGTCATTTTAATTGACGCAATTTTGCCTAATAATGATAGTTTTAATTTACTCCATGCCTCTAAGTCCTTCTGTATCTGTTTAACCAATTTGATGTAGTTATCTTCTTTTAATGATGATACTTTATTGGTGAGCCAAATTCCTAAGTATTTTATTTTAGTTGTTGTTTGTATTCCTAGTGCCTCTTCCAGCTCTTCCTCCTGGGGTTTTGTCAAATTTTTGGTTAGTAATTTAGTTTTTTGTCTATTAATTTTCAAACCTGCCACTTCGCCATATTGTTCTAGCTTCCTTAATAAATTCAGTCCTGATTGTTTCGGTTGCTCTAATATAAATACTACGTCATCCGCGAATGCTTGAAGTTTATATTCCTGGTTTTTTGTTCTTAATCCTTTTATTTCATTGTCATTCCTAATTTCGTTCAATAGGGGCTCCAGTGCTAGTATATATAGTATGGGAGAGAGGGGACATCCTTGTCTCACTCCTTTGGATATTTTAAATTGGTCTGTTGTCTCTCCATTTATCCATATTCTTGCAATTTGATCTGAGTATATTGTTTTAATCATATTAAGGAATTTCTCGCCAGCTCCCATTTTTTCTAGTTGCAATGTTAAAAACCCCCAGTTAAGATTGTCGAAGGCTTTCTGTGCGTCGAGGAAGAGTAAGGCCATCTTTTCATCTGATTTTTGTTCATAGTATTCCAGTATATTAATTATTGTTCTTGTGTTTTTGTTGATTTGCCTATTTGGAATAAAACCATTTTGGTCTGGATGGATATAATTCACAATAATTCTCTTCATTCTCTGAGCCATGATCGATGTAAATAATTTATAGTCTGCGTTTAGAAGTGATATGGGTCTGTAGTTTTTGGTTTGAGTTAGGTCTGAGTCTTCTTTAGGTATCAGTGTAATGATTGTCTCTACCCATGATTTGGGAATTTTAGCTTCTAAAATCGCTTCGTTCAGGACTTGTAATAGAATGTCATCCATTGGCTGATTCTCGATTTTGTAGAATTCTGCCGGGATGCCATCTGGGCCTGGTGTTTTATTGTTGTTCTGCTTCTTCTTCGCTTCAATTAATTCTAACATCGATATTGGTTTGTTCAAGAGTTCTCTTTGAGTTTCTTTTATTTCTTGGATATTGGCTTTGTTTATATATTCTTTTACTTTCTCCAATTGGATTTCTTCCTGCGTATATAATTCCTGATAGAAATTTCTTACAATTCGCTTTTTTGCCTCATTCATATGCTGTAGTTGCCCTTGTTCGTCTTGTAGTTGGTGTATTAGTCTTTTCTCCTTTTCTTTCTTTAGTTTATATGCCAACCAACGTCCTGTTTTATTAGCGAATTCAAATTGGTTTTGCTTTGCCATTCTAATCTTTCTAGCTATTTCTGTTGTTGTTATTAAGTTTATTTCATGTTTGATATGGTTTATTTTTTCCTTAATCTCTTTCCCATCTGGTCTGTTCTGTAATTCTACTTCTTGTTTTCCGAGCTCAGTCATTAGGTTATTCCTTCTTTGCTGTTTCTCTCTGTTTTTCTTCACCTTGAATGAAATTGTTAATCCTCTTATATATGCTTTTGTGGCATCCCATAGAATTTGTAATGATGTATGTTCCTTTTTGTTTATTTGAAAAAATATCTCCATCTCTTTCTTTATCATCTCTATGTATTCTTTATCTTTGGTAATTTCTCTATCCATCATCCATCTTCCTCTTTTTGACCGGCCTTTCCAGACTATTGTTATAGGACTGTGGTCTGCCCATATGTTCGGTGTGATTTCAATTTCTTTTATGCTTTCTCTTAGTTCTGCCGTCATCCAGGCCATGTCTAGTCTGGACCAAGACTGATGGGGATTTGAATAATATGTATACTGTTTTTTGGTTTTATTCAATTCTCTCCAGGCATCTTTCAGTTGTAACTCTTGAGTCATGTCCTTGAAAGTATCCGGTAGTGTCTTTTTCTTAGATTTGTTTTTTTTGTTACTTTGGTAGTCATAGTCCATATCTACAATTGCATTATAGTCCCCTATTATACATATGTGTTCGTAGTCTAATTCTTTAATTTTGTCGTGTAGCTTTTTGAAGTATTCTTTTTGGTTCCCGTTTGGAGCATATATTGATACTAGTAGCATGTTTCGGGCCTCCGTCTTAATATTGACCATTAATATCCTACCATCTCCGTCTGTGTAAATTTGTTTTGCCTGAATATGATTTTTAATGTATATTGCAATGCCTCTTTTTTTTTGTTCTGATAGTGAGGTAAATAGTGATCCAAGTTTTCTGTTTTCTAATAATTGTTTGTGTTGTTTTTTAATATGTACTTCTTGTAAAATGATAATGTCTGTATCTAATTTTTGAAGTTTTTTAAAGGTGTGTGTTCTTTTGGTTGGTAGATTAAGGCCATTTATGTTAATTGAAATTAATTTCAACTCTTGTCCCATTTCCTTTAGTTTTTCTTTGTTAGTTTGGGTTTACTTGTGTTTCTTGTTACCATTTGTGTTTTCCCCCTAGCCCCTTCTCTTTCACTCCTCTCCTTTTCCCTAGACTCCTTTTCTTCCTTTCCTTTTTTTGTTTCCCCCGTAAGGTGTTCCTGGTTTGTATTATCTGGGTCACACCTAGATTCCTGTTCTTCTTCTATTATGAAATGTGTGTCAAAAAATTCTTGTGCCTTCTCTATCGTGTCTATTTTATATTTTTTGTCATCCCAGGATATTAGAATTCCCTCTGGAACCAGCCAGCGAAACATTATTTTATGTTGGTTCAGTAGGGTTGTCAAGAAATTGTAGTTTTTCCTATATTCTCTTATTCTTCTTGGAACTTGTTTTAAAGTTATTATTTCTTTCCCTTTGTAGCATGGTTTCTCCTCTCTCATTAGTGTATAAATCTCTTCTCTTACAGTTTTACGTGCGAATCTGACATGTATTTCTCCAGGTAGTTTGTGCCTACGAGCATAATTCGTATGCACTCTATAAATTTCGTCAATTTCCCTACTAATATCGTTTTTTTCCTTTTGGGTAGCCTCAACTAATATATCTGTCATCAGGTCTCTTAGATCTTCTCCCTTTATTTCTGCAATATTTTGAAACCGTAAAAAGAAAGATGCCTTTTCTAATTCTAAATGGGTAATTGATTCTTCAAGTTCTCTGTTTACCTCCATTTGATTTTGTTCGATGTTATCCATCTTCTTCTCCGATTGGACCATTTTGGCTTCCATATTTTGAATTCGCTCTTCGTTTTTAACTATGTTTTGTTGTATTCTTTCAATCTTATCGTCCATTTTTTTTATATTGTCGTTTATTTGTCCTACTTCTAATTTCAATTCCTCATGATTCTTTTTTGTTTCTTCGTGGTTATTCGCTATTGTTTCTTGGATCTTGTTCATCCCCTCCTGTATCATAGCCAATATAGACTGTATATTCTGTATGTTGTGTGTGGTAGCAGCTTTATCTTTGTCTGTAGTTAGCATCGTGTCTATGGTTTTTTGTTGTGCAGGTGAAGATTGTATGGGTGCTGGTTTTTTCCCTTGTTTAGTTATTGTTATTGAGGATGTTGCCATCGTTTTTTGTATTATTTTTTCCCAAATTTTCATACACTGATTGGGGGTATTTGAAATATCGTTATATAGAAGTCAAATTGATTAATTCAGTGGGGTTAAGGGGAAATACAGTGTTTTAGCAATTCATTTTCCTGTTCTTATTCCTAAACAGTATAATATAATCAATATTTAAATGCCAAGTTATATTAATACTAAATCACATTAATGATCATACTTATTCCAATACTTAAATTCACTTTAAGCCTAAACAATTCATATATACCTTTATGTAATAAACTTATATAGTCTAAGATTCCCTATGAGTCATATAAGATATTCTATTAGGTTCTATATGTATTTAGGTTATATCACAGTTACCAATATGTAATACTTATATTAATTATCACAATTATTGTTCCTTATTATTCCTTAATATTATCTATAACAGTCTCTTTACAATGTCTATGTTAAAATCTAAATTTCCAATCAATACACAATATAATTCCCTTAATCAATATATTACTATAGAATCTATTATCTTATTTCATTGGGGTGGGAAACCATAGGACAATAAAGAAGGGAAAAAGGAAATGAAAAGAAAGAAAAAAAAATTAATCTTAAGTCAATTTGATATATATTATAATAACTTCAAAATTGGTATTAATATTATTTAGGCAAAGTTAATTAAACTGTAGTTGGATTTTGTAATATAAATAGAATAACTATATTTGATAATTGGATGTTAAAAGTTCTCCATTAAATCACTTTCAGACCAATTGGAATTACTTCCTTCTCCTTCTTCCTTCGTTCTTCAATTCGCCTTCAGTTCGCCCAGCTTTCACAGTTCTGTTGCAGCAACTTCCGTTGAAACAGTAAAATAATTGTTCCGATTTGTAGCAAGTTATATCTCCTCCGCCGACAGCATCAATGTGTCCAATGTCTTATTACAAGTCCTTTATCTGTGGTTTGGATTTATTATTACTGCTGGATACAAAGTAAAAACTCCTTCTCCAAGTCCTCGATCCTCAGTCCACCTTTCACTCCGTTCAGCTGATTCCCTTTTGCCCGCAACAGTCTTAAAGAGTCTTAATTCTTAAGCTTCACTTTCTACTGTCACTTTCTCAAATAGTCTTTATTCTTTGTGAAATCAAAACACGTTATTTATAAAATTATAATCCACCGCTTGCTTGTAATCCTTTCCTTCCGTCTCTCGTCCTTTCGCCAGTCAAATCTGCGCTGTCACTGTGAGTGTTAGTTTCCGCTCCGATCACTGTCTCTCGCCGCTTGCCTGGCGATCTTACCGCCGCTTTTAGGAGTCCTCTTTTCGCCGATGTTTTAAGTCCTTAAATCTTTATAAATATACCTTCACTTTTCAGATGGTTTAGTCCAATTACCGATGTTTCTCTCTGCAATCTTCGCTTCCACACTTATCGGTTGACAGCGCTCCGGCCAGCCAAAATGGCTGGTTTTTTCCCGGTTGGAATTAGGGGGTTTTTCTCTGAACCTTCGGGGTGATTGCTGTCACTCCGAGGTCCTAGGGAATCCTCCTTTTTCTATCGACCTCTCCGTGGTCGATAGTCCTCTTAAATCTCTCAGTGGCTTTTGATACCATCAACCATGGTATCATGCTGTGCTGGTTGGAGGGGTTGGGGGTGGGGGGCACCGTTTTATGGTGGTTCTCTTCCTATCTCTCTGGCCAGTCGCAGTCGGTGTTGGCAGGGGGACAGAGGTCGACCCCGAGGCAGCTTGCTTGTGGGGTGCCGCAAGGGTCGGTCCTCTCACCCCTTCTGTTCAACATTTATGTGAAGCCGCTGGGCGAGATCATCCGTGGTTTTGGAGTGGAGTTCCATCAGTACGCTGATGATACTCAGCTGTACATCTCCACCCCAGGCCATCCCAATGATGCCCTTGAAGTGATGTCCCGGTGCCTGGAGGCTGTGCGGGTCTGGATGGGGAGAAACAGGCTCCGACTCAACCTTTCCAAGACCGAGTGGCTGTGGCTTCCGGGGTCCCGATATAGCCAGCTGGTGCCATCGCTGGCTATTGGGTGCGAGTTACTGGCCCTCATGGAGGGCTCGCAACTTGGGCGTCCTCCTGGACGCATGGCTGTCTTTAGAAGAGCATATGAGGGGTTTTTTTTATCAGGTTCGCCTGATTTGCCAGTTGTGTCCCTTTCTGGATCAGGACTCCTTACGCACGGTCACTCAGGCACTTGTCACCTCCTGCCTGGACTACTGTAATGCTCTCTACATGGGGCTCCCCTTGAGGAGCACCCGGAGGCTCCAACTGGTGCAGAATGCGCCCGCACGAGTGATTATGGGAGCGATGGCCGCTCCCATGTGACACCCCTCCTGCACAAGTTGCATTCGCTTCCAGTGGTCTTCCGGGTGCGCTTCAAGGTGTTGGTCACCACCTTTAAAGCGCTCCATGGCTTTGGGCCTGGGTACTTATGGGACCGCCTTCTGCCACTGATAGCCTCCCACCGGCCTGTACGCTCCCACAGAGAGGGATTCTTCAGGGTGCCGTCGGCCAGACAATGTCGGCTAGTGACCCCCAGGGGGAGGGCCTTCTCTGTGGCAGCACCTGCCCTCTGGAACAACCTGCCCCCAGAGATACGTAAGATACCAGATCTCCATGCTTTTCGCCGTGCCCTTAAAACTTTTTTATTTCATCAAGCTGGGCTGGCGTAACCCCCCCCTTTAGATATTTTTAGATATTTTTAATTGTAAATTGATTTTAGTTGAGGTGTTTTAAATTTAATTGGGCCAAAATTTGTCTAATTCTTTTTTTTTTTAATTACATTTTGTATGTGATGTTTTTATTCTTGGCTGTTCACCACCCTGAGTCCAGTAGGAGAAGGGCGGTATAAAAATTTAATAAAACAAAATAAATAAATAACTTACCACACTTCTCATACTCTCACTGTGCTTCTCTCACACCTCATGCACCCTCCCAGAGTTTTGCCACACCTCCTCCTACACCCACACACCCCATGCACTCATGGAAAACCCAACATGTCGTCTCCCACCAGGCAGCAGTCACTGAACTGTCTGTGGGCCTGCTTGGGAGCTGCTTGGGATTTGCACAATCCTGTTGACTTCTCTACTAACTTAGTTGTGGGAAGTTGACAGGCAATTGCCTGATCTAATGACCATGGGATTCAGTTAATGACAGCAACCAAGACTGCAGTCACTAAGCGAAGAGATTGCACTTTATGACTGCATCACTTAACAATCATGTAAAACGAGTGTGATCACTCCCTGCTTTTGTCCACACATTTGCTAATCGAATGTGCAGGTCATTAAATGTACATGAGGCATCTCAGGGTGGGGAAGGCCATGTGGGGGGGACGGACTAGCAATGCAACAGGCCACCTGCTTCAGACCACCCAAAGCCTCCCCCAACCCACTGAGATATTACATGCTCCCTTCTCTGGGGTCCCCACAATTGTCCCCCCCACCCCCATCCTGCTGCTCCAGGTCACTCATCTTGTAAAGAGCTAGCGAGCTGTCTCCTTTCCACCATCTCTGCCACAGTTTCTTTGCCTGCTTGCAGTCTCAGCGTGAAAAGTGTTTGCAAGCCTATGGGAGGCTTGAAGCAATGCAATTTTGTTGCCCCAAAGTCTCATCGTCTTGCAAATGCTCTTTGACCGGATCTGGTGCAGGCCTTGGTTTGCTGAGGCCTAAAGTACTGTAGTGCAAGATCTCGCAATACTGATCTTGTGTGAGCTCACACTACTTTAGGCCTCTGTTCTCTGTGAATGTACCAAAGCAGGCAAAGGGACCGACGGCTCACTAGATTGTCGCAAGGTAAGTGAATCTCCACAGGCCCAGTATGTGTGGAGACCCTGTGAGGGAGGGAAGAGAATTAGGCAGGGCGAATATTGCAGTGCCTCTGCTGTCATTCATAAGTGTGAAAGACTGCCATGGTACTGCAACATTTGTAACTTCGGGACTGTGTTGTAAGCACGGGGGGAAAGGGAGGGGTTATGTCATAATTTCAAATGGTTGCTAAGTGAACTACTGTAACTCGAGAATTACCTGTAAATTCTGCATCTTAAGTTTAAGACTCCTTTTAATATATTTGGGGTTCCAGAATATCTATTGCAGATAAGCATGACATATTTATACAGATGTTCCCTGCAACCTCAATTCAAGGATTCCTTCCTATTATGTGACCATTTGGGGAAAAAAGCTAAATGAAGAGACATTCTTTTCCAACAGACTTTGCCCGTAAATTGTGATAAAGGAAGTATGCAATCTAGTAAGAAATATCCTTACCTGATCCCTTTCCATAAGTGTAATATCCTGCAGACAAGCTTTTGCACTTTCTTCCTCTGTTATGATAGTACTCAAGAGAGTTTCCTGTTCTTCTATATCAGTTTTAAGGATTTGAATCTCTCTATTAAGGACCTGTAGCTTGTTTCTCAATTCAGGTATATCCTTTTCTTGGAGTTCAGATACCGTTTGTCTTTGTAAGAAACAGAAAATAAAAATGCATGACATTTTCTTATCTGTTAACAGTCATAAAGTCAACTTAGTACAACTATACTTGGGATTCTAATCTGAATGCTAAAAATTATTTTTGTTTTGATTGCGATGTCCTAAATCAGGGGTGTCAAGCTCACAGCCTGCAAGCCGGATGCGTCATATGCTGGCCATGCCCACCCAGTTTAGTAAAGGGGAAAAAAGTCCTGATACATCACGTGACAACGAGAGTTTGACATCCCTGTCCTAAATCTTTCTTTCTCCTAAGTGGAATTCTCCTCATGGCATATTCGTCTGGAGAAAAAGAAGTGGGGGATGGGGGAGGAGGAATCTGTCTACTGTTTCTTCCTGAGCCAACTCTGCCCCTCAAATATTTGGGGATCCTTCACAACCACATGGCCGCTGAGGCTGTTGAGAAGGACAACTCATTATCTAAGCCATTGTGTTATTTTATGATGGAAGCAATGGAGAATGCTACTGCCTGATAAGACAAGAAACCCCTTTGACTTGCACATATCAAAACACTGCCTTTCCTGAAAACTTCATTCACTTTTCACAGCATAGAACGTTGTGATTCCTGCCTCACCTGATAGGTTTCAGAGAAATCATATCATCACGTTTTTTCTCCCTTTTCTTAAGTTCGGATTCCGTTGTCTTCAGTTTGTCTGGAGCAAGGCGCAATTTAGCTTGAAGATCATTTATGACATCTTGCAGTTCTGCCTCTGTTTGAAAGACCCTCTGACACACTGGGCAACATGACTGGCTTTCGTCTGTTAGTTGTGTGATGAACTGTGAATAAACTGCTGTGGCTCCTGCAAGCATAGCTGTATTGAAAAACAAATGCTTTTATAAGACAGTGGGAAGATTGAATTTTATGAAGTATCATTTCTCACATTCATTTTGGTAAAGAGGATTAACCAGTCTTATTAATAGATGATTGAGGTCAAGAATTTGTACCTACTTACAAAAAAAACCCTTCAAAGTAATTTATTATCAAAGCAAAGATGAACAGCAAAGTTAAATCTGTAAAAACAAAGGCTGAAAGCCGGAATATTTTTTAAATCCAAGATTTACATCAGGAGTTGTAATTCCTTTCCAATTGAACATTTCAGGTAGCCTTTGGTTAACGAGATAACTGGAATCAGAATGTCCATCTTTAACAAATGTAGTTGTAAAATGCAACGTCAAATGACTGCATTACTTAGCGATGGCAATCCAGGCACTTTGAGGATTGCGGGTTATTAAGCACCTCCTTGCAATTTCTCTTGACTTCCCACAAACAAAGATGGTAGAAAAGTAAGTAAAGTTAGTAATAACTAACTTTCTACTGGTATCACATCAGTTCTCCTTATTTCTCATAACGCAGAAGATTTAAGCTCAATTTTACAATTAAAACTGAAAAAAGTTAAATCCCCTCCCCCCTTTTATGAGAGCTTATAACTTAATTGCCTGTCCACCTGACAAAAATTAGTTACACTAGAACCTCTAGTCATGAATGCTTCTGACCACGACCAAATCGGGTTCCGACCAAAAAATTCACAATTTTTTTTTCATGGCCGATTTCCCCTTCCGCGCCATTTTTTTTGTAAGCGCCAAATTTCCAAAATTAGGTTCGGGTCACGACCAAATCGGTTTGCAAACAAAGTTATGGAATGAATTATGGTCGTGACTAGAGGTTCTACTGTATTAGTAAATATATTTAAAATATCGGGCAATAATTAATGCTTCCTTTTAAAATAATACTGGACTCGCCATGCTAAGTTTCTGTCAAAATTTCAGTACCTTAATTTAACAAGACTGTTGAATGACTTGCACATGTTGTTGGATCTTTACTCATCTTCAGTGTTACTGTTCAGTATAAATATCCTAAACTAAGGAGGGAAACATCATGCTTTTGCCTGTTTTTCTATTCTGACATCCATCTCTACTATGAATGCAGGTCCTAATATTGTTTTAAAGCTTACAAGTTACTGGGTATAAACAAGTATATAAGAAAACATTGATTTTTTTTGTAGCCTATGGGAATGGGAGTTATATAGACTTGCCTCGCTGCTTGGATGTTTTATCAATATCATGCTGCAGTTTATTAAGATCACTTTCAAAGTCTTGACTTCCACAGACATCAAAAAGTCTTTCTTCATATGTGGACAGCTGTTCTTCCTTTTTCCTTAGTTCAGTGGTAATATGACTTTTGTTTTGTTCTGCTGAAACAAGTTCTTTGCTGAAACATAAGTATTATAATCAGAACTGAGGTTTTGTTTTGTTTTTTAAAGGTTGAAGTGATTTTTTTTTTTAATTTGATTTATATGCCGCCCTTCTCCGGAGACTCAGGGCGGTTTACAATGTGCTAAGCAATAGCCTTCATCCTTTTGTATATTTATACAAAGTCAGCTTATTGCCCCCACAAACTGGGTCCTCAATTCACCTACCTTAGAAAGGATGGAAGGCTGAGTCAACCTTGAGCCTGGCGAGATTCGAACCTGCAGTAATTGCAGGCAGCTGGTCTTAATAACAGGGTGCTTTAGACCACTGTACTACCAAGGCTCTGGTAGTACAGTGGTCTCTGATTTGATTTTCTGGTTCTTTTCAAAAGGAAAACATTAAAAAAACGTTCTCTGGGTGGGCATCCAACTACCAAATTATGCCCATCAATTCAAAGCAGCTCTATCTATCTCTTTGTTACTTAGATTGCTGTGGCATGTATGCATGGCTTAGTTCAGACAATATTAGAATCCACCATCTGTAGGACTGTATTATGGCTTCATGTGTTTGTTTCTCTACTTCAGCATATCAGTAACTTCCTTAATTTCCTGGATACCTCACCCATAATTTTCCATTTTGTATGAATCAAGAAATACAGTTAGTTTGTAAATCGAGTTCTTATCTTAGTTTGGGGTTTAACCGTAATTGTAATTTGCCCAATATGGATATTATCAAAAACTAACGAAAAGAATCATACTTTAAAAAACCAAGCTTTTTATGCTTTCATCTTCAAATGAGTTTATAATCTGAAAGAAATAGATGCTTTTGTTTAAAAGAGAATAATACTCAGAAGAAATGATTCAAATTATAGGCAGGTCAAATAGCATAAGCAAACATTTTTAACTCTAGCACGAAGAATAATCCTCCCAATCATATATGTACTTGTAAAATTTTACTTGATAAACCCAGTGGAGACAATCCTTCTCCCTCCTATTTCACTCAGTAACCCAAACAGTGAATCATATGGTTTGCCACATTCTACAGATCTACCACAGCTGCCATACTGCCACACCTTCAAGTCTGATTCTCTATTTCCCTCTACCCTGAATCTGTCTCATCTACTTCCTCCATCAAAGTTCTGTTATGATTTAAGGATTAAACAACCACATGCTGGGGTCACTTAGGAACGGCCTTCACTCAAACAAATTTCCTTAACTCTCAGATCTACCGAAGACCACTTACCCGTTTTCCCCACCCCATCCCCAACTCTCTATTGGATTTTGTGACAAGGCACTAGACTGTAGAGCTTTTGTTAAATTTTTCTAATGTTAACCAAACACTGGCCATTTCCACTTTAATTTAATTAAATGCATTCTCTCTGATGGTACCATGATATAATGACTCCTCTAACTCGAGCCATTTAGCTTGGTCTCAATTCTGCTTAGCTTTTTATTAATAATTTATTAAAGATTTACAAAAAAACTAATGCAAACTAAAAGAAAAAAGAAAGAAAAATTGGAAAGTGCAGAAAAGAAAAAAAAAGAAAAATAGAGAAGAAAGAAAAAAATAAAAATACAGGTAGTCCTCAACTCATAACCACAATTGGGTTTGGAATTTCGGTCGCTAAGCAATGCTGTAATAATGCAATGTAATGTCACATGACTGCATAACTTTACAGCAGCAATACAGGCAGGCATGGTTGTTTTCATAACTCCAGATGCACAGATAAGATCATTAAATGGGAAGTAGAGGGAGTCTCAGTGCAAAGTAGCTGCTCCAGGAAGTCCTAGCCAACCCAGGAAACCCCACTAGCACAGATTCTTCTTCTCCATCTTTCCCAGGTCTCTTAAGAACAGGCAAGCTATTTAGGTAACAGCATGCCTGATTTGGACAACAGAGAGAGTGGCCTTTGGAGGAAGGTCTATCACTGCCAGCAGCTGCATCTCATAGGGATTGTCAGCAGTGAGAGAAAGACGGTGAAGGTCCCTAGAGGCAACAGGACCTGTGGAGCACAGGGCGGTGGTGGTAACTGGGGCTTGTGCTGTGGTGGCTGGCCATGCTGTGAGGCTTGAGGCAACATGACTCAGCAGAAGCGGCAGTGCTGGGGCTGAAGAAGATACCTGAGGGCAGTAGCAGCTGACTGAGCCTGCCAAAGGTCCTGGGCTCTACTTCAATTCTAGCCCCAGCCCTGCCAAGAAGTGCTGCTGTATGGAGCAGCCAAAAGGACATAGATGTGGAGGAGATAAATGAGGGGGGAAATGAAGCACCCCTGCAGTTGTAAGTGTGGGCAGGCTCCATTATAGCTGTGAGTCAAGGATTACCTGTATTCAGATAATTTGGGGACTGGGAGAATACTGTTTGTGGTCTTAGGTCCTTGTTTGAAAAGAACTGACAAAAATATTGAAAATAATCCCTCTTTTAAGGCAATCCATTATACACAACTCTTAATTTATAAAGTAATTCAAAGTACATTTCTAAATGTTTATTAGGTCTGTCAAACTCATGGCCTACAAGCCGGATGCATCGCACGCTGGCCAAGCCCATGCCCAGATTAGCAAAGGGGGGAAAAAAATTCCGATATGTCACGTGATGCTGCCCTGACAACGCGAGTTTGACACCCCCGATTTAGGGGTGTACTAATGATCAAAAAGTGAAAAACAAATATAATTAATGTTAATCCCTACATTTCACTACAGCAACAAATAAAATTAATATTTACTTGAGCTTGGCAAGCTTGTCTCTTGTCTGATTAATTTCTTTAACTCTTGAATGAAGCCAATCTTCAAGTTGATTTTTGCTTGGGAAAAATCCCAACAAGCAGATTAATTCTTCATTGTGTCTAAATTTAATTTTTCTGATTTGGTCTTCTTTGTCAGCCTGAAAAAAAAGAAGCAACAATTTGATCACTTATAAGCAAGAAAGTATTTCTTGTTCTGTAAATATTGAACTAGCTTAGACTTAATAATAAATTACATAAAGAAAGCTTTAAAAATTTTCTGTATTTGTTTGTCAATACTATTAAATAAACATTGTTTAATACTTCATGGATATGGGAAATTATGTTAATCTGAATACTCCAAATGATGGGTCGAGTATTACATTGGAACTAGCTGTTGCTTTCATGCAAACTTGACATCATCTGTGCTAAATATTTCAAGCATATATAGAATGTCTGATAAAATACACTACTTTATCTTTTTTAAGCATATCCATTTGGGTTATAATTGTAGTATTCAGGTTCAGTTGTTCCATCTCTTTATCCAGTTTCCGAAGAGTACTGTCCAAATTTGTTTTTTCACTTTGCAGTTCCTTAATTTCGATTTCTAGGGTTTCAACGTTGCAGTTTTTCTCAGCTTCAGCTAATTCATGTTTCTAAAAGGAAATAAAAGAAAGCAGATTTTTTATCTCCATTTAGGTATGCATAAAACTGTATTCACTGAATTAATACTAATCATAGCGATAGATACAGGATATTCTTTGCAGCCGCTGAAGAAAACATCTCTCAGTCATTATCACAATAGCACTCTCCTATGGAAGAAGCATCTGAATACAGAAATACAGAAATAGGGCTACATTAAGTGTGCCCTTCTCAAACTGATGGGTTTCTTCCACATATGCTGGTAAAAGGGTGATATGCTCAGACTTCTGGCTATACGAAGACACTCCTATTCCAGCAGGCCGGCCTGGCCTAATTTTTTCCCCTTCTTTTAAATTTTTAAACTCAAATTTTAATTCGTTTTAAATTATTGGGAGTTTTAAATTGTCTCGGGCAAAAATTATTTAATTGGGTTTTAATCATGTTTTAACTTTTGTATTTATGTGCTTTATTTCGTGCCTGTTCACCGCCCTGAGTCCTTCGGGAGTAGGGCGGTATACAAATTTAATAAAATGAAAATGAAATGAAAAATATACCAAAAGAGACTCTTGTGTTCTGTTCTGATATCTGACATTTATTAAGGTGATAACTAAGAAGATATTTTGGTGGTAGCTTCTTCACATTTCATCATCAAAGGGGAATGTGTGGCCTGCTTTGAATTGGGCTGCATGGGGGAACTATGAGTGTAATACCTTCCTATTTGGAAAGAATAAACGAGGGAGAACTACAGTAGTTTCAGAATATGTATTTAGAGAGTATTTAGAACAAACTATGGATGTGAACAGCTGCGTTTATCCTTTAGTTTTATTGCATATATACCGTATATACTCGAGTATAAGCCAACCCAAATATAAGCCGAGGCACCTAATTTTACCACAAAAAACTGGGAAAACTTATTGATTGGAGTATAAGCCTAGGGTGGGAAATGCAGCAGCTACTGGTAAATTTCAAAATAAAAATAGATACCAATTAATTACATTAATTGAGGCATCAGTAGGTTAAATGTTTT
This sequence comes from Pantherophis guttatus, assembly GCF_059756535.1. Taxonomy (NCBI): domain Eukaryota; kingdom Metazoa; phylum Chordata; class Lepidosauria; order Squamata; family Colubridae; genus Pantherophis; species Pantherophis guttatus. The sequence continues at coordinate 189,681,711 of NC_142064.1, forward strand.
TGAATATTGATTTCAAAGAAAAACAGTAAACTAGCTCTGTAAGTGGAAAAGAGGATCAACAAAAACAATATGGTATCAACAATAACTTTAAAAGTACTGTATATGAGTTGGGTAGCTATATAAATTTGTTTAATAAATACAATGGGAAAGATCTTTGGGGATTCCAGAATTTACATGGCACTAATTGGATTTTTGATCTCCCTTTTATTTTGAGACATAATAGACTAGTTTTACACTATAAAAAAATTACACAAGAGAATTTTGCTTCCAGGGGACTGCAGGGAGTCTTGCTAGGCACCTCCCTCATGCCCCTGGCAAGCCTCCCTGCAGCCCCTGGGAGCCAAAAAAGGGGCGCGGGGGAGGGGCACCGCACCCCCCCCCACGCCCCATTTTACCTTTAGCAAGCCTCCCTGCAGCCCCTAGGAGCCAAAAAGGGGCACAGGGGAGGGGCGCCGCACCCCCCCATGCCCCATTTTACCTTTAGCAAGCCTCCCTGCAGCCCCTGGGAACCAAAACGGTTGCAGGAAAAAAGGCATTTTTTCCTCACTCGAGTATAAGCCGAGCGGGGCTTTTTTCAGCATAGAAAATGTGCTCAAAAACTCGGCTTATACTCGAGTATATACGGTAGTTTGTTAACCAAGACTTACTGCTTTTGTAAGTTCTTGATCCAGTTCTAGAAGTCGATTTGAGGATCCTTCCAGCTGATGTAATTCCTGTTTTAAATTCTTTACTTCAAGTTGTTTCTTATTTTGAATATCTGACTTTAGGACAATAGTTTTTTCAAGTCCAGTTTTTTTATCCCTTATTTCATCAATTTGTTTCTGCTTCATTGTTTCCTTCACGCCAAATTCTTTCTGAAAAAAAAGATAAAAATCAGAGTTTATTTAAACAAAGGTTGCATGTGTAGTCCTCAACCTACGACCAAAATTGACCCTGAAATTTATGTTGCTAAGTGAGATATTTGTTAAGTGAGTTTTGCCCCATTTTACAATCTTTCTTGCAACATCTATTAAGTGAATCACTGCAGTTAGTAGCATGGCTATTAAGTGAATCTGGCTTCCCCATTGACTTTGCTTTGTCAGAAGGTCGCAAAAAGTGATCAGATGACTCCAGAACACTGCAAAGGTCATAAATATAAGTCAGCTGCAAAGTGTCTGAATTTTGATCACATGACCACAAGGATGCTGCAAATATGAAAAATGGTCATAAGTCACTTTTTTCAGTGATGTTGTAGGTTTGAATGGTCACTAAATGAACTGTTGTAAATCGAGGACTACCTGTACTCTAAAACATAATTACAAAATTAGTCCCATGCAAATGGATTCCTCTGCAAATAAATGGGTTAGGATGGCATCAAATTAAGTAATTAATGCTTAATTTGGCAATAATGCTTGTAAATAGTATGTACAAATGCTCACACAATTCCCATTTCCCATGTTCTGTGAAGAATTCTGTCACTACTGGCTCTGTACACAATTATTTAAGGCTAAATTTTTTTAAAAAAACTAATCCAAATAGACTAAAATTAAGAAGTGTTCCACAATTAATGCTTTTCAATGAAATATTTTACTATATGAATGTAATTAAACTTGTGATAACTTACTTATATGGCCCCAGTTAATCTCCTATTTATTTATTAATCTAATTTAATGTATGCGAATTTACTGTTTAAAATAATGTTATATATTTAGAAGTCAATAAAAATCACTGATAAAGACTGCGCAACAATCCCTCTCATAACCTGCCTTTTGTCTGAAATTAGCTCTTTGCTTTTGGAGCATGGCATGTCACAAATTAAGCCTAGGAATTTCTTTCTTTTTTCTAAAAATAATTTTTATTGAGTATTTTACATTTTAAAACCAAACACACAATAGCAAAAGAAATCAAGAGACAAAAACAAAAAACAAAAACACACGCATATCAGACATTAAAATACAATACTAACAGATATATACAATTTTACAACTTTCTGCATCGACTTTTGTCTGTACTCTTAGCTTTTATCCTCCCGCTCCTTCTCTTTATTTTTAAATATTCATAATTAACTATTTTGTTAGCAGGATCATTATTTACACTTATATCCAGTATGTTAATATCAAATTTCACTTTATATTATAAGAATATAAGGCCAGGAATTTCTAATCTAATTTGCTGCACTGGCAGACTTAACGTATCAGAAAAGGGAACTGTAAGAAGTTGTAAGTAGTGTGTACACTACTTTTAAATACATTTTAAAAGTACATTTATACATTTATTTTTATTTATATTTAAAATTATTCAAAAATAGTTCCTGGGATATTTTAGTATAACTGAAATATACTGGGGTGAAGCAAAAAAAAAAAAAAAAAAAAAAAAAACCCCAGGAAAAGAAAAAAATCAAGATTTTGTTCTTACTGGCTATTTTTTCTTATCTCTGGCAAATATAATGCTTCCTGCCCTCAAGTTCACTTTTCTCGAGTTATAACCAAAAAGAAAAGAACATACACTATCAAGGACTGATGTGAATTTCCCTATAACGTACTATTTCAGTGTATTTTAAAGAAATATGCTTTTATTTATATCCTAATCTCATTACAATTTAGAATACAGAGATTATTTTCCTATTTTAGACCAACTGAGCCTTTAAAAGTGTACAAACTCAAATATTTACCATTAAATTATTAGCAGTTTCCATATCTTTGTCCTGTCTTTCTTTTACCAGCCTCTGAAAACGATTGATTTGTCTTTCATTTAAGGGTGCTCTTTCAAATCCTTCCAATTCCAACTGAGCTGCCAAAGTTTGAATTAATGAATCTCGGGTTCTGATATGCTGCTGGTAACGATCTGCTTGTAACTGAAGACGACCTTCATAGAAAAAAAAACAGAATTTAAGCATATACAATATATTCAAGATGTTATAGGATTGTTGATAAGATTAAAAAAACTGTAAAAGTCATCTACATGTAAATAGGAAAAAAACCCACTACCAGTAGTTGTCTAATCATTGAGTAAGATTAATCCTGTAGTGAAAAACATCAACAACTGGCTGATTCTGATTTTTTTTTTCTGCAATTAATTAACAAATAGTAAATTAATTCCAAAGCTACGGTAGCCACACTGAGATGAATTACTGATTTCTTGTACCTCAATGGAGGAGTAAGAGACATAGACCAAGAGCGATCTTATATGATGTATTGATGAAACACAGTTCACATATGTGTATATAAAAGCATAAGATCCCAAATAAAGGAAACATGGCTTTATAACTGATAAGGAAATAGGAAAACCAAGAAGAAAGATACAAACATCCTTCATAATGTAACCACACACACATTCCTTGAAATGCAACGTAACAGCTTTAATGTACGTGTTGTGGCAAGGCTATGATTGTTATTCTTAACGACTGACACTGTGTTTATAACTAGAAAGGATAAAGAGTTACTGTAGCATATTTCCTCATGCCCTCTCAAGGTGTGAACTCTGCAATCAATTCATCATTACAAAGCACAGATTGCCACAATAATAATAAACATTTCATTCTTAAAGATATTACATAAGGAATAAGGCAATGGATATCTAGGAGTACAAAGAGGCATATGTCTCTCTCCCTCTCTCTTTCACATACACACAAATAAATATTATATAAGCATAAGTAGATAAATAATTTAGTACGTAATTGATTCAACCTGAGTTCTTATTCCAATCCTCAGGTAACTGAGGAGGAGGCTGATTATGAATTTTTTTGTTGCAATTCCCCCATATTGCTTCCGAGAGCTTCTTGCATTCAGGGAAAGGGCTAGGATCTCAGTTACATGGCCACAGTGAAAATGATGCAATATTTGATGCTATCTATTTTCTAATTCATGTATGTATAACTTTAACTGAGTTGAGAAGCACTGACTGCTGAGGTCACACTCATAATCTATTTAAGTGTGAGTGACAATTTAGGTGGATATCCTCCTTTAAATTAGCAAATCACTTAAATTGGTGTTAGGATGGACTGTATCCAAAAGATGTAACTGAAGAAATGACAGAGGTCTGACAAGATAGAGATGGTATTGAAAGTGGATTTATAAATGACAGGCTAGGATAATGACTTAGGAATTGGATTTACAAAAGAAATTGGCTGTTTTAAAATTTCAAAGGCAAACACAAATGACAAACCATAGAAGTAATCTGGACATAAGAACTATGTGAGATGGGAAGGAAAAAAATTGAAAGAAATAAAATCCTATGACAATATTTGAATGAACTAAGTAGGGGTGTCAAACTGGCGGTCCGCAAGCCAGATGCATCACACGCAGGCCATGCCCACCCCAGCTCCGCGAAGGGAAAGCTGTTGCAATATGTCATGTGACATCAACGTGATTCAGCGAGTTTAACATCCATGAACTAAAGATTAAGACATTTAAAAGTAAAAGGAAGGATTTAAAGTTGGTTTATTTGATCAAGGTTAAAACAAGATAGATTGTTACATCTGTCACCCCTTTATGAACTTTCTGATGACACCAGGATTGAAAAGATGATGTTTCATGGATGCGTTCATAGATAAGAGATGGGTCGAAGACATAAATATTTGTAACCTTAGAGAAGGTGAAGCATCACTAAATTTATGCTTCTTGTGATCAAGTTGGAAGTCACTTCTTTATATATTACTTTTTATTTATTATACCTTTTTCTTTCTTCTCTTTTTTCTTGCATTTTTACTCCTTCCTTCTATTCTTTTGAAGTTTAGTTTGTATTAGATTTTACTACCATGGTCAAATTTTATTTATTAAACAAATTTATATAGTCACCCAACTCACACATGGTGACTCTATGTGCGTTATAAAATATCCAAAGCATAAAATTGATATAATCCCACCTCTCACCCACTCCAAAAAGTATAATTTGATTTTCTCTATATCAGCCTCCATCTTAAAGTTCTTCTGGAAAAGTAACAAGTTGAAGGGGCAATCTTATCTCTGGGGGGATTATATTCATTCCAAAGAGAGGGATCTACCAATTTTTCTTTTTCAGACCCTTTATCTTGGTCCCACCTGATTTCCCTAATAGACAGGACCCACAGTATGCTCTGCCCTTCCGCACTGGTGGGTCAAATAAATTTAACTGGGAGAGGCAGTCCTCCAAATAACCTGGTGCCAAGCCATGCAGGGCTTTAAAGATGACAAGCAGCACTTTCAATACCACCTGGAAGCAGATCAGTAACCAATGCAGCTTCTGCAAAAATCTTAATAGAAATTATATATAAAGAAAAAAAATCCTGATATCAATTTTCATTTATTAACATGCATTAAAATGTTAATAAAAATATACCTTGTTCAACTAATAATTCTGATTTTTCTTTATTAAATCTTAAGAATTCTTTGTTTACTGCCTCCAGTTCTCGTTGACACTCTGTTAACCGCTTCTCCTTTTCTCTCACAGTTTTCTGATGGTTTTGATACATTCTTCTAAGTTGTTCATCACTTCCTTGAAAAACCTAACATTGCAATGTAGGAGAAAAAAACACTTTTAGAAATATCTTTTTTTCCCCTTCAGAGTGGGAGTCTTGCAAAGGCCAAAGAATATGTGATATAAAAAGCTAGATGATTATGACTGCCTTTGCTAACCTTAAACCTAGTCCACCAGTCCACTTTGTTGCCATGAAGATTGAGAAATACTGTAGTGGACTGGGAAAATGTTAACCTTTTTCTTAATCTAGCTCTCATCTGTTCTTAATGTTGCTATACCGCCTACTTGTGGATTTGCTCAGCAAACACATTGCAATAGTAATAACAACTGCAAGAGGGGTGACTGATTATAAACACAAAAGTTGCTGAGAACAAAATCTAACCTTTACCATTGGATCAGCATAACATTTACATTCAGTAGCCATGATGTTATCTAGTTTGGGTAATGAGACGTCTGCAAGGAAAAAACCAAGCTCAGAGAGCACCAAAGGCCCGCTCATTTCAATCTTGAGCTACAAATATTCTACTTTAAAAATGCAGTTTGTATATTCTATTTCATGCAAACATAAACAACATAAGCAAACCTTCTCCATTTTTTGTTGCAGGTCTTGATTATCCTTTTCCATCTGTTTTCTCCGACTTTCCAGAGCTTTGCTTTCATTATCTAGTCCCATTACTTTTACAAGATTCTGCTCTATTTTCATCAAAGAGTTCTGAAAAAGGAATAAATATTTAATGTAAAGAAGCTGCGTAACAATTAGGAGGGATGATAAAACAACCTTGTAAATAAACACCTTAAAGGAATTAGTCATTTGGGCTCTATGCAAGCAAAGCTCTCTCCCATCTTCAACAACCTCATTTTTAAGGTGGGCATGGAGTTCAGGCTGCCATTTAGCATTAAGACCCAACTTTCAAATATTCAATTTTGTTTTTTTAAAAATATTCAACTTAATGCTCTCTTCATGCTTTTTCATGGTTCATTAATTAAGCACACCTTTAAACTAGGGTGACAGTTTGGAGCCAGCAACCAAGCTGCAATAAACAGATTTAAGTTGCCAGCTTTGAGGACACATCCATTTAATCAACATATTACAGATAATATATCACCTTTAGAGGCTCTAGTTGGTTTTCAATATGTCTGACATTTTCTTTGGAGGCAGCTAACTGAGTTTCCCTGCTAGTTAGCTGATTCTGGATCTCTTGTGCTTTTTCTTTATTCTGCTTCAAGTACTTCAGCTCCACCTGACAGTCTTTAACTCGCTGCCCTTGTTTTAGACGCACCTGGCGAAGTGTTTCCAAAGCCTTAATATATCTTTTGGAAAGAAAAATGCATGTGATTTTTAAACTACATGTAACCTGTAGACAACCTTTTATTAATCAACATTAAAGGTTATTTGTCTCATTTTAATCCTCTACTCATTCAAGAAACCACAAATAAAGATTACCTTGTTGCTGAAAATATTTCATCAAATTTCTGTTTCAGAGCCTTTCCTTCACTTAGAGGCCAGTTGGAATCTTCTTGATGGCAGAAAATGACATTATTAATTACAGACTTAGAAACTCCAAGGGCAGCAATCATCTCTCGGTCGATTTCTGCACACTTGGAACTCAGACTGACTTTCTCCCCATGCCTGCATGAACATAGACACAAAAACACAGCAAGTGAATGATAAACATTATACAGACAATTTACTTGTCTTTTTCTGTAACTTCAAATCAGTGTTGACTGCTGCTACTGCCTGGAAAAATCCTTGCAATTTTCTTGGCAAATTTTTTGGCAGTGGCTTAGCATTGCTGTTTTTCCTACAGCTGAGAGAAAACAACTGGCCCAAAGTCACCCCATTGGCTTCATGCCTAAGGCATGACTAGACTAGAACTCATTATCTTTTGTGTTTTTCCATATATTTCATGACTATTTGACTTTTTATATTATTCTTACATTTACATTCGCCATGGGCGAATAGGCGGCAATATAAATCCAATCAATCAATCAATACATATGTACATACTGTTTTCCAACGTATCATATAAGGACACTACAGCTCTTTTCAATATCACAGAAGAAAAATATGCTCTATTAGTTATATTATTTGTTCAATTACATTAATGTAACAGAAAAGAAAAGGAGACAACAACTGAAGTACAAATAAAATAAACATATTTTGAAAGGATTCCAGTTGCAACTTGGTACAAGCTTACAATTCTTTTGGTGGTATGTAAAAATAGAATGCACATCTACACTTTGTTTTCAGACATACTGCCCTGATATAATCCCAAAATCATATTCAATTAAAAATATGGTTATTCACTCACTTTATTCTTGTAATTACTCCTTCAAGAGTTTTAAATTCTGTCTTCTTTCCTTTCTGAGAACATACCATGGACCGCTGGACAGCAACAAGCTCCCCATTAACATCATGAAATTGAAGTCTTATTTGAGCTCTGACATCTGTTTCATTGGCAACCTTCCCCGAGGGAAAATAAATTTATTTTTATATACAGGTCCAGGAAGATCAACAGTTTCTTCCCCTAAATCACCTCTTTAATCATGTTTATTTATAATAAAAGTAGAGGCAGAGATTTAAAAGTTGTTTTCTGTATCATGGACATTGATGATAGATTGATTTTCCTCCAGAGTTGAGGGGCTCTTTTCGAATGGATTTGAGAGATATAAGGGGAAGCATAAGGCCAAAAAACCATAGCAGGTATTTCTATTGCATGATAAGAAAATCATTAATGTCAGTTGCATGCAAATGCATGGGGAAAAAATATCCCAAGAAAGGCCAATAAGTTAAGATAAATAGTAAGGAAGTTGTCATGAGAACAGAATAATAAAGGTAAAACTATGTGCACTAACAAACTTTCCATCAATCAATTACAAAAGGACACATTGCTTGGATCTGCACATATACTACACCAAACACTAATTAAAGAACTGGCAGCTATGACTTCACATTTCTGTGTCTATAGTAATATTTTTACGTTTTTCCAATGGATTTATAATGCAGTTATTTTCTCATAATATATTCCCATTGCTTATATTTATGTTTCAGCATATTCTTTAGAAACACATCTCAAGGCACAACATAGAAAATAATAATTGTCATTTCCCTTGAAACAGGGAACTACAAATTCCTCATCAACTTAATCTACACACTGCAATTTACTAGCCAAACAAACTAGCAACTACAATACTTACTTTTGGATCATGGACAAATGAATTTCCTTTGCTGCCAGGTGGGAAGTCCCCAGTACAAATATATTTGAGGCATTCTATGATAGTCTAATGAAATGGAAACAAGCATCAGATATATATTTAATAGCCACTAAATGACTAGGTCTAGATGAGCAGATTAAAAAAGTAGACCCTCTCATGTATTATTTTTTCCAACTTCCCCATATATCTAAGAAATCATATACAGTAAATGATTTACTCATATAATGATGTTGATGCTATCAGAAGAACTACAAACAGGGAGCTTTTCTGATCACTTCTATTAGCAGGAATTCCCACAGACATTGGTTTGGTACAGAATTGCAAAATCCTATGCATTCTAACACAGGGGTCTCCAAACTTGGCAGCTTTAAGACTTGTGGACTTCAACTCCCAGAATTCTCCAGCCAGCTAAGTCCACAAGTCTTAAAGCTGCCAAGTTTGAAGACCCCTGTTCTAACACAAGCTGACTTCTCGTGTATATTGTTAAACAAATGAGAGAGATAACAAAGAAGTATCTCATTGTTTTCCATAGTCATGTTCTTTAATGTAAAACACACTATTAATGTACAAAAAGATATAAATAAGAAACAAACACAAACACCATGGAACTGTTAGAAATCCATAGACCCATTCAAAATTTCTGCTAAAGGTGGTGCAAATAGATGAATTTGAATGAACGTGCAACTTAAGAAATGCATATGTGCTGTGCAGTCATGTTTAAAAAAAACTTCTTCAGTGTTGTAATTAACCTGCTCACAAACGCTATGTGTGTGATGAAAGTTTATCTGCTGCACCAGTAAAATATAATTAAAAAGTTAATTGGTGTTATTTTAAAAAGAAAGCACTCACAGATTTAAGAGAATGAAGGGAGAACAAGAGAGCTGCTCAAGAGACAAGACAGGATAGGGAAGTTGGATAAAAAATAAACAAGAAGTAACTGTAGTGGGATGAGGAAGAAAAGAAAGGACAGGGTTTTGGTACTTCTTGGGCAAATTAAACAATCTGTAAATGAGCACATAGAAGTTTTGGTGAACTATCTCTTTAAAGAAAATATATATTCTGTACAATTTGTTCTTTCAGTGTCATTGTTAAAAAGTTATATTTATTTGTAAGGAGCTAATCTTTAAGGTATATGAAAAACAGAATGCAATACTTTCTCTAAGAGATCATCCACAAATTTTGTTATTTATTTATTTATTATTCTTTTGGGATATTTGTTTTAATATGAGGTTTTAAAATATATTCCCAGAATTAAGCCACTTCTGAACATTGGGATGGGTGATAAGAAAGTATAGTTTATTTAAAAAATTAAAGTCACTTGAATCTTACCGTTTTTCCAGCACCATTTGGACCCACCAAAATAGTTAGAGGATTAAAGAAAGTGATAACTTGTTTATCTTTATCCTCCACACCAAAGCTCCTCACTCCAAGAATGCTCATTTTATCAATCTTAGACATGTTTGAAAAATATTCTTCTTTCCACTAGCAGTAAACTGTATTCAAACTACCCTGCAGAGTAACAGTTAAATAGAATAAAAAGGGTCAGTTTCAGTAATCTTTCTTCTAGATAAGGCAAAAAATATTCCATATGTAATTTGCTTAGGATATTTGCACATAAACATATATCTAAATATAGAAGTAAAATTTTCAAAGATTTCATCCACAATTTAAAAGGCAGCCTAGCACCATCTATTCCAGACTATTTGATCCATAAACTAGATGACACTCGTTCTCCCACCACAGAAAACTGTAGGGACTTTGGGTATAGATAAGATCTTTTAATTTTAATAAAAAAAGCTTGATTAAAAATAAACACAAACTTTGGATTTTCAAAAAGCCAATTTGAATAAACTAAGAAAAATAATACGGAAGTTGCATGAGAATAGACTCATAAAGGTAAAGGTGTTGCAAACCAGCTGGAATTTCTTAAAAAGAAAATTAAGGATAGTATAATCTCATGTAATAACAATAAGAAAGAAAACAAACCAATACCTAAAGGAGCTAACATGGTTGAATAAACGGTTTGTAAAAAAAATTCACTCATGAAAGATACTTATTGGAAATGGATGGAAAAATTAACACCAAGGAAGTTACAGAACGTGCATAATAACTGTAATACCATCTTCCTGGCATGGCTTGTTAATTTTTGCTGCTGTTGTTTTAATTGGTAACTATAATTGCTTTGTATGACCTAAAGTTGTTTCAGTAACTGAAGCTGTCTATCCAAATACCTCCAAATGCTTATGCAGCAACACAGTTTTTTAATTCTGTTCCAAACAGCTTTCGCATCCTTTCTTACATCCACTTTCATTCATTCTGTTGAGAGATTATTTAAGGTCCAATTTTTCTTCATATTGCATTTTTCCTTTCTTTTTCTCTATTCAATCTGCTTTCATTCTAGTTTTTTTCACTTCTTCCCTTTTCCTCCATATCCATCTTTTCCAACATCCATTAGCACAGTATTTGAAAAACAGATTTAGATATTTAGAATATCTCAGCGCCGTTGTATTCTTCGCAAATTCTCTCAATTATTTCTTAAAAATGATTGTAATACCATACACTTTTAAATAAATTTGTGCATACGGATACACTAAAACATGCTCAAACCACGTATTAGGATTTCTGGTAGGTTTTTTTTCAAAGAGATAGTTACTGAATAATCTTCATATTTGTTTGTTTTTTGACCTCTGCCCTAAAATTTAATTTGAAAAAATCTTCAGAAGTGAAAGGGAATAAGAAGGCATCCAAAAATACATGATCTTGTTAAACCCCAACGTTGTTAAAAATGGAATTATAGAGGAAATATATGTTTAACTGAACGGTCTTTGGATTTTCCTTATTTCATGATCTACAATTCTGGAATATACTTGAAACTGCTGTTAAAACAATTGAAAACCGCCGCCGCCTCTCTAGCAATTGGTTTCACTGAGATCTGAGAGTTGCCTGCAGTGCTGTTTCTGCTTAAAAACAAAACAAAAAACAAAATGCCCGGGAGGCGAGGGGGGGTTGGGGAAGGAAACACAGGCCGGCGGAAAAGGCAGGAAAGCAAGGAAGCCCATTCTGGCACGAAACCCCCAAGCCCCCACCAGAGCGGCTTCTCGTTCTTAGCTCAGCAATTCCTTTACGGCAAGATGCCGCCCCCGGCAGCCCACATTCCCCCAGTGTGGTTCAGAAGCCGGGGGGGGGGAAGGGGGGAGGGCAGAGGACGGGGCTTCGAGGAAGGGGGCGAGCCCTCCCGAGAACCCGGCGGACGCAATTCTGGAGGACGAGGCGCGCGGGGGGGGGGAGAGCACGCGCGGGGGGGGGCGGGGGACGGGGACTCCCGCTTTCTGAGACCGGGAATTTCCCAGACCCGCAGCGAGACGGCGCGAGAAGAAGCACGAGGGCGGGGGGGTAGGGGGGGGAGAGAAACCCTACCTTTCTTAGGGGCGGGGAAGGGGGCGCAGCTCTGCCGGAGGGGGGGAGGAGGAGGAGACTCGGATTTGTGGGGGGGGGGAAGGAAGGCACGGCGGTCTCCGGGGCCGCAGAAGGGAAGGTTTGACATGCAGTCTCGCGCAGTGGAATCTTGCAAGAGAGAATTTACCGCCTTGATTGACACGCCTGGCCCACCAACGGCGTGTGTCTGGGGGGGGGTGAGGGCGTGTCTGACGGAGCGCGAGGAGTTTCATCTACTGCTCGGGCCGCAAACCCGGCATTACTTTCCCGCCACCGCCGAAGAAACGTCACCTGTCTGACGTCAGCATCTTGGGAACAGAGAGATAGTCAAAGTTCGAGTGTCCTCAGCGAACGCGGAATAGGAGAAGAAAAGGCCGCGGTAAAATGTGACTGGGAGCGTTGTTTCCCAAGTGATTCGACCGAGAGGCATCTCTACATCATTTTATCTCTAGGTGCCTCGTCCCTGCATTAGACAGCCTGCCGTTTAGGAACGAGGAAATCGCTCCAGGCTTATTCAGTCCTCAACCTTACGACCACAACTGAGCCCAAAGTTTATGTTGCTAACTGAGAAATTTGTTAAGTGACATTGGCCCCATTTTATGACCTTTCTTGCCACATTTAAGTGAATCACTGTAGCTTTTAAATCAGTAACCCAGGTTGTTTATTTATTTATTTATTTATTTATTAAATTTATATACCGCCCTATTCCTAAGGGACTCAGGGCGGTGAACAGCGAACGATAAAAATACATGTAATACAAACGTTAATTAAAAAAAAAACCAATTAAAATATACTAAACACTGTGGTCCTAGATAATTCAAGACATCCCAGTTTAAAATAAAATCAAAAAGCAATATAAAGGGAAAGTTAGGCCAGGCCGGCCTGCTGAAACAGGAATGTTTTGAGGGCACGGCGGAAAGTGCGCAGATCCGGAATCTTCTGTATCTCTGGGGGGAGCTCATTCCAGATGGTGGGTGCCCTCACAGAAAAGGCTCTCCCCCTGGGGGCCGCCAGTCGACACTGTTTGGCTGACGGCACCCTGAGAAGCCCCTCTCTATGGGAGCGTACTGGGCGGTGAGAGGCTATTGGTGGCAGAAGGCGGTCTCGTAAGTACCCCAGTCCTAAGCCATGGAGCGCTCTAAAGGTGGTAACTAAGACCTTGAAGCGCACCCGGAAGACCACAGGGAGCCAGTGCAGCTCGCACAGGAGGGGAGCCACATGGGAGCGCCATGCTGCTCCCATAACTACCCGCGCGGCCGCATTCTGGACCAGCTGGAGCCTCCAGGTGCTCCTCAAGGGGAGCCCCATGTAGAGAGCATTACAGTAGTCCAGGCGTGAAGTGACGAGGGCATGAGTGACCGTATTTAACGAGTCCCGATCCAGAAAGGGACGCAACTGGCGAATCAGGCGAACCCGATAAAAAGACCTCCCGGCCACAGCCGTCAAGTGTTCTTCTAAAGACAGCCGTGAGTCCAAGAGGACGCCTAAGTTGCGAACCCTCTCCGTGGGGGGCAATGACTCATCCCCAATAGTCAGTGATGGCACCAATTGACTATATCGGGACGTCGGAAACCACAGCCACTCGGTCTTGGATGGGTTGAGCCTGAGTCTGTTCCTCCCCATGTTAAATGAATCTGGTTTCCCCATTGACTTTGCTTAGTCAGAAAGTAGCAAAAGGGGATCACGTGACCCTGAGACATTGCAACCGTCATAAACATGAGTCAATTGTCAAGCATTTAAATGTAAATCACGTGACCGTGGGGATGCTGCAACGGTCATAGGTGTGAAAAATGGTCATAAGTGCATTTTCAGTGCTGTTGTAACTTTGAATGGTCACTAAATGAACTGTAAGTTGAGGACTACCTGTACTTAGAGAATTTTAGCCAGTGTTGTCATAGCGGCAGGGTAGGATATTAGCCTCTAATTGGCCTTGAAGGCCTCAGAAGCTAAACAGGCAGAATTTGGTTAGTCCATGGATGAGGGAAATCGTAGGCTAGGCTGGGAAGTTAAAAAGCATCTTGGGGGAAAAAGTTGTGGTAAACCAATGGACTACATGGGACCAATAAATTCCAAATATGTCAATCCCAGAGCAAACCTTGAGATGAGGGATCATTTTGCTGTATTTTGTTTTTTTTAAACAAAACTTAACTGCGGAGCATAAGATTTCTACATATAACCTTGGGTTTAGGTCAGAGAAATTTGAGGAGATAAGTTTCTTGTGTGGGTCATTGGAATTCCAAGCCATTTTCTCCAATTTGCCTCAGGTGTTCCTTCCCCAGACTGAAATATGAGAGATGGCCATTCATCTCATGCAGCTGGCTGGAACTGAGGGTTGCAGTCTGAGGCTCCTGCTCCTAAATATATATATATATTTATATATCCAGCTCAGGGATTGGATACTTTCAGAGAATTGGATTTGATCATCTGCAAGGCATCTTCCACATCAATCACAAAATTTGCATTGGCAATGGCAGGGCAATTTTTAATAGCAACATTTTAATTTTTTGAAAAAAATCTACAATTATTAAATATTAATTGTGGAATCTTTGCTATTTGGGGGAGCAAATAACAAGTTATGTTACATAACTTGTAACATAGATACACAATTCCAAATCCATCACACTGACCATGACGAATGCCCTCCTCAGTTGTTCAAAATTCTATTTTGGGGCACGAGGCAGCCTTTTCAGCCTGAATGGCTCTCAACTTTTTAGGTTCAAAAGAAAAACCTGCAGGGACACTATAACTAGAGTTGCTTTTGGTTAGAAAGATGAGCAGCATATAAATTTAATAAATAAATAGAATTAAAAGAATATACTGTATGGGAGTAAATAAAAAGAATATACTGGGGCGTGGAACCCTATGTAATGGAGTTATGATTTTTTTTCCAGACCATTTCCACAACCAGAAGGATGAAGGCAGAAGAAACACAGTGCTGTTCCTATTTTCTGTCCATGCATACAGTTCCTGAATAGCTTAAAGAGGCTAAGAACAAACTTGGCAATTCTGATAAACTTCCCTGTATACATGGAAATGGTATAGCTTTTGTCTGCTTAATTTTATATCTCTTCTGATAAACTAGACATAAATATTTAATCTAAGTACTATGATGTTTCTTTGGGTGTACCAGCTAATGTTAATCAGCAGGAAGTTTTAGCATCATTGCTTTTTAGATTATTTGCCACTAGAAATATTTCAATGGCTAGATTAAAAACAACAAAAGCAATCAAAATATGTCAGCCAGCAAAATTGTTCAGCTTTTCTTCGGTGTATTGGTTTTATTCTCTCAACAATTAGGAGATTGCAGTTTGCATTCCAACTTCTGAACATCAGAATTGACAATATCAGTTAAATAATATCAGACAACAGCAGAGGACAGTAATTTAGAAATGCTGATGGTATGTTGGAACCAGCAGATGGCAGTCCACTGTTAAAAATCAAAATTGCCAACTGTTGCAACCCAGAAAAGAGCACTAGATTTCCATCTAATCATTTCCTCATTCACCCAGTGGTGGGATTCAGGTAATTTAACAACCGGTTCTCTGCCCTAATGATTTCTTCCAACAACCAGTGTGCCAAACTGCTCAGAACGTTAACAACCAGTTCTCCCGAAGTGGTGCGAACTGGCTGAAGTGGTGCGAACTGGCTGAGTTTCTTCTCACATGCATAACACAAGAATAGCTACAGGGCAGCTAAGGATTATGTATTTAATGCAATTTTGCCTGATTTGGAGAGTTTTAATAACAACAAGAAAAAGGCTGATTCCCCCAGCACATGGGCTGTTCTGAGACATAAACAATGTAGGTAGTGTTGGAAGAAATATCCACCAGGTTCAGTTCCAAGCTGGGAGAAAGGCACTGGAGACAAAATGAAGGCTGGAGGCTGATTGGAAAGATGGTTTAATGATGAAGCAGAACCACCAAGCACATGGGTGGTTCTGAGCAGCTGATCACATGGAGTTGAGAGTGGGTGGCTTTTATACCTTCTCTTAGGCTTTGCACTTGAACTTCCTGTTCCTGTGCAAGAATATGTATTCTATTGGCTGTTGTAGGGTCATAGCTGGCTCTGTAGGTTGTCTGACCTCCCAGGTTTGGTTGAAGTTTGGATTGCTGATGCAATGAAGGGGTGTTGGACAATTCCTATTGTGGCTGAGGGCTAATCCTACCTTTGTATTGATCTTGCTGCAGGGAATTTTTGCCTATGAATAGAGCTACACAGACACTTGGCTTCTTTCAGTAAGCTCTTTATCTCTTAAGTGCTGACATCTGCTGAGAGCTATTAAGAAAGGTGGGGTCTGCTTTAAAAACATGTTTCTCCATTTCTCATCCAGGGAAATATAATATTCTGCCTTTTTTAATATTTCTCAAAATATTTCATTCTTCTAGGAGAGGGGTGGTTGCTAACTTTCTAAAGTGGTTTAGGAATGAACACAAAATCTACACATCCATTCTTGAGCAGGATTACTAGGAAGAAAAAAATATTTCATTGCTTCATTTATGGTGGCATCCAGTTATAAGATGGTGTTAGGAACGTATTATAATTCAAACAGGCACTGAATATGTTTCAGGCATTCTCTAATTTTAATGTTATTCTCTATTTTATTTATGCTATTGTACTCTTTCATTTGCACCTGTGAGTTTGTGATGTATAAATACATATATATTGATGTATGTCTTCTGATTGATTTATTGATGTGATTTGTAAGTGATCCAGAGTGGCCATCACACCTTGGAGAAACAGCTTTGAATAAGCAAATCTAATTCAATCTGATCTGTACTTTATAAATAGAATGGGAAATGACAGTTTACACAACTGAATCCTACTCAATGTGGGTTTCACTGGCATGGATTATATATATGCTCAGTAGGTGGCAGCACCTGGCCAATCTTGTCTGAATTCAGAGGCTACACATAAAGCTGAATCAGATCAATGTTCAGATGGTAGACCTAGAGAAAATATTCTGTGCAAACAGTGGCCAAGCTACAGCTAAAAGAAAACAATATTTCACTTCACCCTATGAAACGGGCTAAGGGCCTGCTTGAACAATGGCTCTCTGTGGCATTTGGACTCTGAACCCCACAATACCAGACAAATTTCAACAAAACTGCCTTTCTTCACTTGAACCTTGCCGAAGATTCCGAGCCAAATTTCACAAATTTAGCAAACTCAGGATAAAAGACCAGGAGAGTAAAGTGATCTTTAAAGTTGAACTTGCATCATAATCACTACGTAATCATGTAAGCCATATCCATGATTTGCAGGACACAGGCCAGTGTAGTTTGGCTCTGCGGACTTGCCATTTCTGTGGGCTGGTTACAAACAACTCATGGCCTACTAGTGGGCCATGGCCCAGAAGTTGGGTACCCCTGCTTTAGAGATCTCCCATCTAAAGTGACTCTGCTTAGCTTCTCATCTCAGACAAGGCCACCCAGATGCTACTACTGGTTGAGATATTATGCATCAGTAGGTCAGCAGCAGGAACAAAAAAAAAAGCCAATTTGGTATACAGATAATTCTCAACAGTGACAGTAATGATACCTGCCTGTGTAGTAGTCATATGTTGTCAGTCTCATATGCAATATCTCTGAAAATGGCAAACTTCACCACAGAAATCATGCAATTATAATGCAGAGTTGGATATGCTCTATATTAGAAACTCTGTTCTGGAACTACAGTATACAAGAGCTGTCATAGTCTATTGTGTGGTAGCATCCAAAAGAGTCTGACAGCAACTTTTCTGACTAAAACAGTTTATTAAAAGATCTACGCTTTTTTGAGCTTCAGCTACATGAAATGCATAGGATTGATATAGGATTTAATTGGGGTGAGATGGGGGAGAAAAGAGGAGGGGAGGTTCCACAGTACAGTAATAGTTTTTTTTTTTTTTAATCGTTCAGTTGTGTCCAATTCTCGGAGTCTGCCAGCACAAGTTCCTGAAGCTTTCTTGGCAAGGTTTTTGAGAAGTGATTTGCCATTGCATCCTTCCTAGGGCTGAGAGAAAGTGACTGGCCCAAATTCACCTAACTGGCTTTGTGCCTAAGGCAGCACTCAAACTCAGTATCTGTTTCTAGCCTGCTGCCTTAACCACAACATCAAATTTGAAACAGAATACAAATACCTTAATAATTAACCACTGATGTATTACACCAATTAACTTTAATTTACTCATTAACAATTGCAATGTGTTAAACACAATGTATTTAGAATGCATTACATAATCTCTGTCTACATAACTGTCTTCCCCTGTCTTCCCTCCTATCTTATCTCAATTAAATCCTACATCTACCTGCCCACTTTACCTAGGTTGATGTACGATTTAATTTACTTTTACCTAGCTATTTTAACTGATGAAATGAATTTCAGTTCACACACGCATGCGCACATGCACACATGCATAATTGGGAGAGAAATTTTTAAGTAGCAACACACAATCTAGTCTTGAAATTGACTGTCCTATTATCGTTCCAATTAAAAAAGTACACTGTACAAATACTACCTACAGGATCATATCTCCCTACAGAAAGTCAGCCTGGCTTCAACAGCTGTGATGGGGAAAGCAGCTGATTGTTCTCACTTCAGGAAGGTTAGGAGGCTGATGCTCAGAAGTATTGTTTTTCAGTGGTGGCACTGACCCTGTGGAACAGCCTCCCATTTGAGCTTAGATCTGCTTCTTTTGTGGCCATTTTAATGAAGTAGTCAAAATAGTTAAAGACTGAGCTCTTACAGAGGGCAGTTGGATCATAACCTCTTGGTTTGGCATGGCACTGAATATTTCATCATTTTTCATTCTTTTATGTATTTCTTCTTTATAATATTGAAATCTGCAGAATTTCAACTGAGTAAGAAAAGAGCAGGCAGTTATCAGAAAATAATCCTCACCTAAAAATAAGATTAAAAAGTAAAGTCCCTTGGAGTCCTGCTGGAGCTCTGGTTACTTCATGGGAATGTCCACACAATGCAGCTCTATAGTCATGGCTTGGTACTTTTGCTTTCAAAAATGTTTTTAAATTTATGGCATCTACCTGCGACAAGAATAGCCAGAATGTTCAAGAACAAATCCGAGAAGTGTTGGAAATGTCATCAGACACCGGTCTCGTATTACCATATGTGGTGGACATGTGTAGAAGCTAAAATACTGGATTAAAATCCACACATGGTTGGAAAAAATGACAAAAAAACACATAGACTTTAAATCAGATATTTTTTTATCAGGAATTGTGCCAGAAATATACAATAGAGAATTGAGATATTTGATTGTGAATGTTTAACAGCGGCTAGAATTGTGTTTGCTAAAAACTGGAAAAATGAGAAAATACCAACGCAAGATGAAGTTATTAAGAAAATCGTGGAATGTGCTGAAATGAGTAATTTGACATTTGAAATTAGAGAACAAGATAAACAATATTATAAGATATGGGATTTATTTTATCAATGGCTAGATAATAAAACATGGAAATGAAATATGAAACATGAAATGGATGCTATAAATATAATATTTGAAAATAATTTTTATGAAGCGATAAAGCCATAGTTAAATAAATGATAAATGAGGATGTTTATTTGTTTGACAATATGAGAAATTAGATAATTAGTAAATTTTGAATATGGGGATGAAGCACAAAAGATTTGTAACCAACTGACACTGTTTGCAATTTAATGGATGATGGATTTATGTTTTATGTTTTGTCTAAAAAATTTTTTAAAAATTCAAAAAAAAATGTTTTTCAACTTCAAAGAGTTGCTGAACTAGCTCTGGAGCCTCTGTTTCAGAAATTGCTGGGTCAGGTTGATCTTTGTGGCTATTATTTTCAACAATGACCAGGAAAAATAGCATAATACTTATGTAAGAGTGGTGTTTCCTGCCCTTGTTTTGCAACCTCTGGGGCTTTCCCAAGAATTCATCTTCATCTCAAAAGCCTAGAAGAATGAAATGCAGACAACACAGCCCGGGGTGATAATAACTGCAGCATCATAATGTTAATAGTAACGGTAAGTAGTAAAAAGTGACTGATTCTGATTAACTCGTGAAACTAAAAAGATACATAATTTACTATAAGAATCAAAATCAACTTTATCAACTGAAAAGATTCACGTCCCATAGCTGCCTCTAGATGGCACTCGGCTTCAATTCAACTCATTTTGAGAACACTGAAGTAGATTGACTGCACACTATAGCAAAGGCTATGCCAGATCTTTTTCTTTTATTACATTCCTTTTTAACTCAGCATGCTGAGTTTTTCATTCCATTTTTGTTGATCTTTTAGCCAAGATAGAAACATGAACAAACAATATGGGATAGTAGGTGTTTTTCAGAAAGGATTTGTCCCAAGCCAATGGATTTTCCCCTCGACTTTGGAACTTCCAGCT